>NC_142388.1:13770000-13840000 GCF_059441005.1 Hippichthys cyanospilos | reverse complement strand
ATTATGCAATCCAATGTCTAAAGCTCCCAACGAGTATAAAGCCAAGCTGTTGTGCATGAACTGACCCGAACTAAGCAGGAATATCACTGCAAACTTTGAAAAGTTTACAAGTAGGGTTTTTTCGACCTTTAGTCTTCCCCTCTCAAACTCCTTCGCACCCCCTATTGTTGCATTCAACTCAAATCTCAACATGCCTTTCAAATCCTCAACATTAAGTGCTTTTTAAAGCCCACCCACTTGCATGCCTTAACACCAGATTAGTCACCAGCCAGGGCAAACCAAGGTGGGGTGCAAGTGAACAGGAGACAATTCTTTTGTTCTAAGTTTTACAGCTGAATGGTATGGCATAATTCTTAAGAATAGCTGATTTTAAATTATTCCCATTCTAAATTGCTTATAGGGACAATTTGTAAGATTTAAGACCGGTTTTCATTACAAAGGAATAAATTTAATGATTATAAATGTCTAAAACTTGCAAATACATGTGTTCTTAACAATCAACACTATGTTTTAAATATAATTGTTGTTCATCATCTGGTTATCATTAAATTATATTACATTGGGGGGGGGGGCACTCCGGAAGCTGCCATGTCTGTTATAGCTACAGACAATGGTAAATGCAGCCCCTCCTGACGACGATAATGAAAAATGGTCTAAAACTTACACATTGTCCCTTTAAGGAAGCCAGGAAGTATTTAGTGGTTCGCGAGTTGTTTTTGTTGGTGCCATAATGGTGTTGAATTCCCATCCAGTTTGCGCAAAGCCCTCTCCAAGGCTCTGTCAGCATTAATGTCATCAAGAGCATCCCATGCTATCCATGCACAGTGGACGTTTACGACGTCCTTGCCTTATGGTTTTTTCATCTTACAACGTGGACCGCAACAATTTTTTTGTCCACCCTTTATGCCATTTTTTTCGCCTTACGACATCAAAAACAATAATTTCTCTTCTCAAACATGGCGGTCAGTGTGTGTGCGTGACCGCGCTCATACGGCACTACACGCGTCACCACTTTCGTCACTACAATGCTGGTCTGCTATGGGTTGGCGTCACTGGGTCACTAAGATGCTAGGCTGCTATTGGCTGGCGTCACAATGTCACAAAGATGGTGACATGCTAAAGTCTACCTCGTGTGAGTGCTTATAATATCGTATGTGTTGTGCATTTTAGTGCTTAATTCAAACTTGAATTAGTTAGACATGGGTCCCAAGCTTGCTAGTGATGTTAAAGAGAGAAGTAAGAAGATTATTAGTATGCAAACGAATCTTGAGATAATCAAGAAATCCGAAGAAGGCTAGACTAGGCGAGGTTACGCTATCCTCACGAGGGAATATGGCCATAACAAGCTCGTCACATCACGCAAAGGTAAATAAATCCTTTATATATTTTTCATTAATTATGTTATTTAATTATATACATGTACAGTGGACCTCCGTGTTACAGCGTCCCTGGCTTAGGTTTTTTTCATGTTGCGATGTGGAATACACGTTTTTTCGTCCCCTCTTTACAGTATTTTCCTGGCTTTGCGACAAAAACAACTGTTATGACCCTAGGTGGTTGGCTGTATTTTTGTTGTTTTGACTCCATCTGCAGGCGTTTTTAGGTAATTGCACTTTTTTTTCTTGTGCGGTCTAACTACCTCCATGCAGCGCGTCACTACAATGCTGGTCTGCTATTGGTCGGCGTCTCCCCACGAAGATGCTGGTCTGCTATTGGTCGGCCTCACGCTTTTCAAAATGGCGGAACGGTAAAGCTTTGTTCGATTGTGAGTGGTTACAAAACCGTATTTATAGTGCATTTTACTGCTTAATTCAAAGTTGCAAGGGTTAGCCATGGGTCCCAAAATTGCTAGTGATGTTAAAGAAGGAAGTAATAAGATGAATTATCTGGAAACGATGCGGGAGATAACCCTTATCAGGGAATATGGGCATAACAAGCGGCATTCAAAGGTAAATAAATTCTTTCTATATTTTTTATTTATGATGTTTTATGGTTGTATACATGTATATTATATATACTGTATGTAGCACTTACGATACTGTTTTTATACCATTTTTTTAATATGTATGTACAATTTTGATGTTTTTACCTGGGGTTCTAAACGCATTAGTTATTTAACATAGGTTTGGATTGCCCGCCATTCGGTGAATGCGCCTTACGAGCCCAACTGCGGAACAGATTAATCTCGTAACACGAGGGCCCACTGTATATTTTATATAAGTAACACTTACTATATCCTATTTTGTTACCAATTTTTAATATGTTCATTTCTACTGCATAAACTCCACATAAACAATGCATGCATGCCTAATTAATATTCGATTTGTTGTTGTTGTTTTGTTTTTTTTCATCTGTAGCTGCGTGAAACAATGTTTCTTATGGTCTGTTGGCTCTGCCTTGTTGATAATTTTGCGCACCCAGCATTGAGCCTGTGTTAGTTGACAGATATCGCAATTGAATCAGAGTGTCAAACATACGGCCCAAGTCCTGGCTCGCAAATGGGTTTAAATTGGCCCACGAGATTGTATGAAATACAAAAATGATCTGAATATTTTCATAAATGAAAAACTAGAAATGTTTTCTGATTGAAAGTAATGTTAATGTTTTATGATCAATAGTGATGTTGCACTTGCTTTATTTTGGACAGTGTTAAAAACGAATAAATAATACATTTGGAATTTTTGTTTTAATGTTATTTAAATGTACAGTATACCATGATTTTATTGGTCCGACCCACTTGGTAATAGATTTTTCTTCATGTGGCCCATACGCATAAGTTTGACACTCCTGTTCTGGATGGTGCAGTTGTTCTCAAAAAGTCAACCTTTAGGAGGAAAACCATTTCTCCCTATCATCAAGATGTGGGCCATATAAATACTGTATATTTACTTTGACATTTGTTAATATCTGTTATTGGTTTTTGCTCACGTCCTGTTAATGCAGTTTGTCCTTTTTACTGGGCAATTTTTGGGACTCCAAACATTTGTCGGGACCCATAGTTTTTTTAGTATTGCAAGTCCCAGGGACCCATCAGTTTTCAGAGGTAAAATGAGCACTGTAAACAAGTCAAAGGCGACGTGAAAGATGTACCAGCAATTGAGCCTGTTTGCCCCCGAAGAGTGAGGTCACTCATAAAAAATACATCACAGCAAATAAACTAATTTGATTGCACAGTTCGTTCTGAAGCAGGCGAGCCTCAGTCCTGCATGGACTTGCAGAAAGAAATGGCTTGCCAGACTAATGCACTGCACTCCCACAGAGGTCCACCAATGGTCATTTTACCATCATCTAATGGAAAAATCATGTGTTTGCAGGGATAAAATGAAATTATTCCGAATTCTTTTTTTAGGCATTCCAGTCATCTACATGTAGCCGGGGTTCTTGCAAACGGGCTGTGAATGTCCTATCTTCTATATGTACCTGTCTTTTTTTTTTGGCCCCTCCCCCATTAAAAAATAGCTCTCTAAAAACTCAGACAAAAGTGGAGTTAACCAACTTCTCTGGATCTGGACCTTGAGAGATGGGGGTTCTTTCTGATTGGACAGATATGGCAACATTAATGTCACCTAGCAGCTTGGCATACTTGTAAAGGAATAAGATCACACATTGAGTCTTGTAAGAGGATTTTATTTATTTAGTTATTTTTAATAAACAACGCTATATGGACGGATTTGTTTTTATGCATGAAGAAGCAATAATTATCCATGTTTAAACAGCCCTGGTTACGTGTAGACAAGGCCTTAGTTGGATGTATTAAAAAGCCCTACAGTACCTCGAGCCATGGTTTGCCCATGTCTGGGCGAAAACAGTAGAGCATCAAGCCACTGTCAAAAACAGTTTATATGATGTGTGCTGCCACCGTGGCACACTTAAGTGAACTTCTAGTTTCATGCATTCCAGTAGCCCATCCCTGATATATTCAGTGTGCCCCACAAAAAAAATAGTACGACGACACCACTAAATAAGTTTGACACCACTAATTTACACGAAAGATCACGTGTATGCCCTGTTTGTGACTGCCTCTGTGCACTGCTAGGCCTACTGCATATGGCCTACTCTGATGTTTCACATACAGTAATTATGCACAGTGCTCTGGTCGAATAGTCCCCCATCCCTCCCCCCTCTTCTTTGTGTCTGCTCTCAAAAGTTCAGCTGAGGTAACATGGAAATACTGTGCTGCAATTTCTCAGGGATTTTTTTTCCCTGTAAACACTTTAATTTTCAATTTCACTGAACAGACTGCTCAGGTCTCTCACTTGCTTACACGTCCTTTTTCTCCAGCAGCTAAATTTTCTTGCCCACATTATTCAGTTCCACCACAGTCACTGATCTTTCACTGACCATGAAAAGATATATGTCTTTACTTTTCAGTCTTACTTCCTGTCCTTGGTATTGGCGGTGTTTTTGCCGACAAACTCCATGGGTGCATTGTGGATTTGAAAGGAATTTCATAGGCTCCCTTGTTTTTTTTCTCCCTTAGAAGAGGCTACAGTACTTCAGCAGTAATGTACTATTAAAATATTCTTGTTTTCTTTGTTACTTAGTGCAAATACTTACATACTACAATGGACCACCAGGTTACGGCATCCCTGGCTTACGGGTTTTTCACGTTACGAAGTGGAATACTAATTTTTTTGTCCCCTCTTTACGGCATTTTTCCTGCTTTACAGCATCAAGAACTGCCTTGACCTGTGGGTTTGGCTATGTTTATGTTGTTTTGCCTCCCTTTTCAGGTGTTTTTCCAGCAGATAATTGCTCTTATTTTCTGGTCGTGGCAAACTGCCTGCGCTGCACCGCGTTACTAAGATGTTGGTCTGCTATTGGTCAGCGTCACGGTGTCACTAAGATGGTGTCACTAAGATGTCGACATGCTAAAGACTAGATCTAGTGCAGTGCTTCTCAATTATATTTTGCCAAGCCCCCCCTTAATCCTTTCAGATTTAAGTAAATATGTCTACTGCAGTAATATTCGTCTTAATATGTATAGCAAAAATAAATAAATAAATGAATAAATAAATACATTTGAAAAGTGGGGGCGCTACATTGCAGGTTTTACTTTTCGCGGGTGGGGGGGGGATTCCGGTCTCCATTAACTGCGAAAAACGAGGGATTACTGTAAAAATTTTATGTTTTTATTTGGATTTTTATACACATTAGCTAATTAGCATAGGTTTCTATTGTCTGCCATATGACAATTTCGCCTTACGATAGCAGCCCTGAAACGAATTAATTTCCTATAGCGGGGCTCCACTGTACTGTAAATAGTCAAGTAAATTTTGCACTTGTCCTGTGATTTAATCCAGTCTTTTAAACGGTGGAATATTAGCATGACTGAAATTTGAACACAAAGGGGTTTTGGCAGTGAGTCGTGAATGTTGAACCCACACTTTGGTCATGGTAGGCGGTAGGGATGCATGATCATTTATATTTATTTTTTTTCCTTTACCAGTACAGATGTCTTGCTTCATCATAGCCTATATATTTAAAAACATTTCAATCCTGCTTACTACTTCTGTTGAGAGGTTGAAGGACAATATAAAAAGGTTATTAGTAAAACCATACATCAATTTTTTTACTTTATTAAACATGGTAGTATCCAGTGGCGGGCAGTGCATCTGCACCAATGGACCTCTATCTAAAAGGAAAAAAAAATCTGAATAGGAATCCTGCAAGGGGGGTTCTCGTCTGTTGTTGTAATTGTCAGTATAGGTATTCCCTCATATGTCCATCGGTCTGACGCCTCCCTTTTGCCAACATAAATACAAAATAACTCTTTTGCCTGTTGGTTTGGGGCGTTCCTTGCTTCCATAGATTATAATATGGAATTGCTAAGTGACAGATTGCAGTCAAGTGATTCATCATAGTTCAGTATTATCACAGTAAAGAGACCCACCGGTGTCATGTGCGTAAACTTCTATCGATACAGTAACACAACCGAATGCCATACAGTTGCTAATTAGAACAAGCCTAGGGATTTATGTCACTTTCTTATCGAATGAATTGCCCATACATGGCGCCAGCAAGCCTGCGACCCTTGTGAGAATAAGGGGCGAGAAAACGGATGGATGGATGGATGGATGATTTCATACACATTGTTAGAAAAATGAAATTCTGGATATTTGCATTACACCAAACATTTTAATGGAACTCACCTTACCACCTTCTAAGATTCCAAAATGTCAATAGCCATCGATGGTCAATGGTATTCCAGTAAAATAGTTAGCTCACACCAAGCCTTACATCCATGAAGGCATGTTATTCACTGCTGAAAACCTTTGAGAAATTTTACGAGATACTCATTCCTCCACACATTTTTGATTGTAGCTCTTTAGCATGCCAGCTTTAGCCGACTTCTACTGTATACTATTGTAAGCATTAGCCGACTTCTACTGTATTCTCTAGTAAGCATCAGCTGTTTAAGGACACAGAAGAACAACAAAGAGGAGCAGGAGGAAGAGAAGAAGTAGAACAAGATAAAAGTGTTTATCCCTACATTTTCGATATCAGGTTGATAATATGCAAGCATTAGCCAGCAGTAACCCTGATAAGATGAACATGTTGTCACTGACAGAAAATGACAATTTTTTTTTCTCCCCCAATGGCCATAACTCATAATCTGTTAGCGCCAACATTGTCATTCCAACTGATTTTGAAAACAGAGAGCGCTGTGCTTTCTGTCGATACTAATGTGGACTTTGGTGGAGTATCAATGGATCGTTTGCAAGGTTTTTGGGGTATGTAAGTGGTGGTGTCAGTAAATAACATTTCAGTGTTGTAAAGTTTTTTTTTTTTTTTTTTTACAGCATCACATAAATACATGTATGAATGCTGTCACAATCATGCATGTAATAATTAAAACATATTCTCCCGTCGTGCGACTAGATGAAACTGTCACTCCCGGCGTGCGACTAGATGAAATTGCACACTATAAAGATGATCGCATTTTTGTGTGAATCGTCACAGTGCCAAGTCATGAAAGAATAAATTGGTAAGAGTGGCGGATAGGCTTTAGAACGGCGGGCGGACGATCCTAAATGAATGTGTGAGGAAACACTGTCACATCATAACAGCTGGTCTGAATATATTCCAAGAAAGTAAAAATAAAAGTAGGAGTTAAAGTGAGGATTCATCTGTCACTGAACCAAGCTGTCGGTTACACAGAAAATGATGTTAGATAATCTTAAGTGCTCTTCTGTTGTCACTCAAAATCAAACCATATATTTCCCTCCTGTCCAGCTTCAGGAGTTATTTAATCTGTCGGCAGGATTGAATCTTTTTGAAAGTGTGTGAATCCGAGGGTAGGCACTGTCTTCTGGTTTCTCTTTTTACTTTACATACAGCCTGTCATTTATGCTGTACAGGAAAAACATTGTTGCCTCCTTTTCTTGTTAGTGCAGTTAAAGAATGTGCTGGATGATCCCTTCAGTGTAAAATGAGAGCTGTTCGAACATTGACCAGAATGTGATTCAAATGACCCTCGCTTATACTGTGGATATATACTACAGACTGGCAGCTATTAATTTATTGGTACTATAGCAGTGAATGGGATACTCTGCAGAGTCTAATGCAGGCTGTATATACTATGAACTTAGGGAAAAACTGTAAAATGTCACGCTGATTAATGGGTTTCTCATCACCAGAGAGTTAATGTTTGTAATATACATTTTAGCAGATCACTAATCAGGCCTTTTCAAAACGTGGATTAAATTTCAACAGAATAAATGTTTGCCATCATGCCATGGGCATTCAGTACAGTATAATTGTTTAGATTAGTTATACCTGATCATTGTAGGGTTGCTGTCAGTTAAGCATATATAGTACATTACATGCTTAAAAAAACATGCCTAAAAAAATGTAGATACATCTTTGAATATTCTTTGTTAGGATTACATGTATCTGAAATTAGTGTCCCCTTTTTTGTTAAATTACATTTGTATTTAGCTAAACATTATAAGCGTTCTAAACCAGACTACTCATTATATACAATACTTAGGTACATTGGCCATGTAAACTAATATTTTTACATTGTTCACCAGGAGCATATAATATAGGTTCATCTTTATGAACCAATCGCTGAAGTAAGGTTGAGGCTGAGTATGTCTGAGGAGGACAACATGTATTGACAAATCTGGTGAAGAGTCAAGGTGCTGCTCAGCACTGCCTCCTGCTGTCCAACTCTCTGCCAGCTCTCCCAAAACTCTAAGCTGAAAAAGCAATGACTTCATTTTCTTTGCGCCTCCTCATGTGCGGCATATTGTTTTAATTCCAACCCTGGACTCATGCTGTATGAAACCACAAAGAACATCATGTACTTCTGACCATACTGTACTGCAGGAAAATGATCGATCGTGCAATGTCTGCAAAACAGCTCACCCCAGATGACTCCTTAGCAATGTGTGTGAGGGAGTCATGTTCCCAATCGCATAGCACTTTTCTCCTTACCAACCTCCGTCATTTCTTCCTCAAGCCATTTGTTTAACTCCGAAATCGAAATCTTATTTATGCCCTTGCTCGATAGCTGTGGCTCTGCATACTGTATAGTTGGTAAATGTCTGGAGTAATATAACTGTCAAAAAGACGTACCCGTGATTAACGATTTATATGTTATAAATGCTTCCCTATGAGACAGGTCAACATAAATGCTTCCCTATGAGACAAATCAATATTGTGAGGATTTGAATTTTTTTCTTGTGACTCAAAAACCTGAGTGCAAAGTCTTTTCAAATCAATTCTCACTACTATGACAAAGCGTTTGAAAGTTCGAAGGGTTCGAAGCACAATATGCAAATTGGTATGATGTCAGTTCACCGGCAGTTCACAGGGAAAGTAATCGAGCCGTGCATGCGTCAAGAAGAGAATGAAGATGGTGGATGCTAATGGCATGGAATATGGAGCTTTCCGCTGATCAAGGATAATTTATGCCCATTTTCTAATGTCTTTGGATCATTCCTCAGTTGAAGCATCATCACAGCAAGTCGTTAGCATCGTGGATGTTAAAGTTATTCATTAAAGGGCCTATATCATGGTATTTTAAGATTTCCACAGTTAAATATATGTATGCATATAAATGATGGAATTATACCTTGACAGATTAGAAATTAAATTTTTTATTAAATGTTTTTTTTTTTTTCAGGGTGGCTCAATTTCTCACCATAAAGTGAAACTCCTTGTTCACTGAAACGCCGCTCTCACCGTGTGGCTGATGCGCCCCTTCATAAAGTTTCTTAAGTTGAACGTCACTATACAACAACAACAAAAAGTTAACATTGTAGCAATCAATAATGGCAGTCAGGGGTGAAACCAAAAACAGGCATTTTATTTACTTTGAAATGAACCGAAGTTACCAACAAACACAATAAAAATTTTTCCTTCCATTTAATCCGTCTTTTTGACCCATATTTTTACTCCATGACAATGGAATAAGCATTTTTTTTAATGCCTGCCTGTCTTCTACCGTATTTAAGCTACTTGATACCAATCACCCAATCATGATCATTTATTCATGTTGCAGGTCAGAAGACATGTCTCCACCTTCATGGAGTGTTCCCATACATCTATATTCCATACGATGGTCATGGACAGCAACCGGAACGTTACCTGCGTCTGGTGGCATTCAGCATTGACAGAGCACTCAATGTTGCCATGGGAAACCCTTCTTCTGATGTCCAGCATGTTTTCAAGGTGGTGCTGGTTTCTGGCATGTAAGTATTTAAATCCTAAATTAATAACACAATGAAGTAGAACTTTTATCTGTAAACACTAAAGATTCTTTCAAATGAATAATGTGGTCTTGCAGGCCTTTCTATGGCTATCACTCCAAGGAGAAGCATTTTATGAAGATATATTTGTACAATCCTCAGATGGTCAAAAGGTAAGGTTATAGGCCATGAGAAAGGTGAATACTTTAAGGGTTGGGAATCGTGTATGTATCGCACCAAAAACTTCTTGTAAGCTAGTCACTTGTTGTATGCTCAGTTATACAAATTGTCAGGATGGAGAATTTGTAATCTCCGCTGCATTATATGAAAATTTTGGGACATTGTATCAATAATACCATACCACTGTATTTACATAGCAGATTGAAAAGATAACCAACAGGACTATAATAAGTAAAAGACACAGTAAGAATGAATTATTTGTAATTACAGCACACTGGGAAAAATAAACATTACAGTGTAACCCTGCATTGCCGGTTAAAAGTATTTTTCCAATATTTGTTTAAAAAACAACAACAAAAAACTCTTCTTGAAGGTTTATCAAAGTTAATTGTTGACCAAGTGATGTAATGACCAAGATGTTTTTTCTGGCCAGGGCAATGTTTATCCCTGCGGATGTCTTGCTCATTATGAGGATTAATTTAATATCAAAGAGTATGATTCCAGCTTGCCTTGGCCTTCCTGTGAGGAGATTGCAAGTTCTTCCCGTGCTCGTGTGGGTCTTCTCCGGGTATTCCGGTCTCCTCCCACATTCCAAAAACATGCGTGTAGGTATACAGTGATCCCTTCTACTTCGCGGTCTTAGATCTCACGGTCTCAGTACTTCGCGGGTTTTTCCAGGAAAAATTAAAAATATTTCAGACTAAAAAATAATTTAAAAAATGCTCAAAAATGGAAAAAAATTGAAAAAAGCAAAAAAATACATTATACAGTACTGTATTCATCAAATAACTAAGTAATATTAGTTAATAACTATTTTAAGAATTCTTCAAGCGTTAGAGTTTGTGACGTGTTTTATCTTATTTTGAAATGCATGCTTTTGATTTATCGGGTCGCGTTGCTTTTCCGTTTCCTGTTTTACTTTCTCTCTGCGTCATTCGGCTCGTTACGGTGACGTAGTGAATGACAACGTAAGCTCATATTTATACTTTATTATCATTTATGTTAACGCACGCTACTGCCTATGTTTAGTAAGCGATGACTGTTCTGTTTATGTGTTCGTTTGTGTAGAGATTGCACTTTATAGTTAGTAGTTGTTGTTAGTTGTTGCTAACTCGCTAATGTCGGCTAAAAATACAGTACATAGATTAAAGTTCGGCAATATGTTAGTTGACTGACTTTAACATTGTTGTTGATTTATTATTCAACAGATACTACATGATACACCATACATGAGCCAAAATAAATGTGAAGTTCAACGTGATGACTTGCGTACTCTCTCACCGGAGTCTTGATGCAGATAACCAGTCCTGAGAAGAAATTCTCAACAAACTAAGTAATATTAGTTATTTAATGATTATACAATAATGTTAATAATGTTGATAAGGATAACATAATGTTTAATAGGAGAAAGGAAATAAAATACGCAAAAAATACCAAAAAAAGGGGATTGTTTATGGTTACTGCGGCTATATTGGGGCGTACATAGATATCTAGGAACTGATACCCAACTTCGCGGGTTTCAGACTTCGCGGGGGGTTGACACCCCCCCATTAACAGCGAAGTAGGAGGGATCACTGTATTGGACACTCCAAATTGCCCGTAGGTGTGATTGTGAGTGTGAATGGCTGTTCATCTCTGTGTGCCCTGCGATTGGCTGGAAACCAGTCCAGGGTATCCCCTGCCTACTGCCCAAAGACGGTTATATATATTTTGAGGGAGCAAGGATAGATCTTGAGCACAGAAAAAAAGAGGGTGTTCCAAAATGTTTGACCCCATTTCTTATGTACGTATTACATATTAGGTGTTGGCACCATAAATTTCAAGAAAAGGGCTGTTCATGCATACCTAAATCAACAGGATGGCGATCAACACATGCAGATTCACAGGGGGTGCTCATTTTGAACATTTATGAAAATCTGTCAGAACCAACAAATAATTGTACTTTTCATTGTAAATTTAACCAATACATTTTATGACCTTCAACATAAAGTGCATTTAGTTTCATTAAGATCCATCAAGTAGGTTTTTATGATTTTTTTTTTTTTTTTTTACACCTCAATGAGGTTTAAAATAGTCTGTTTTTGGCAGGGTTTGTGAGCTGTTGCAAAGCGGAGCTGTGATGAACAAGATTTACCAGCCCCATGAAGGTCATATCCCATACCTGCTGCAACTTTTCATCGACTACAACCTGTATGGCATGAATTTGCTTAACCTTGCAGCAGTTAAATTCCGCTGGTGCAAACACAAAGGTAGGGAACAAAGGGGCAGCATGTGTGCTTGTGTTTATCTCTTTTTTTTTGATGATCTTTGTAGTGTTGCTTAATCATGCTTGTATTGGCTCACATCATTCACAATCAAATTGGTGGCCTACTTTAACTTAGGCTATCAGTTTGTCTCCTCTTTTTGTCACATCCCCAACTGTGATCTACACTGATCATAGTTGAGTAATGAGTAGATAGGATTATATGTGGAAATGTCTTTAATGTGGGTTTGTGAAGCCTTTTCTGACTAGTTTTTGGTCAATGGCTATTAAAAATGAGCTAGATTTGACTCTTTGAAGTATCATTTAAAAGTGAAGAAACATTGAACGAAATACATCCACCAAGTGTATTCTAATGTGAACAGAATGTGTGTATGTATCGACAAAAAATGTAATTGCTGAAATATACTTCATCCAAATTTGGACTAGATTAATAACACACGTGGCATCAATTTGAACATTTTTTTTTAACATGTTCAGGTGCTGATGTCTGTGAAATCTCAGCAGATCAGGTTCTCGTTTCTCAGTATTTTCAATGATTTATAAGACTTTTTTTCAAAACAATTTCAAAAAGTTGTGAAATTCCTTCAATCCTTTTATAGCCAACACCATTGCTAAACACTCATCCCAATGACAATTACTAAAAGCTTGATTCAGTATATGTGCTTTTAATTTTTGTCTATTTGTATTTTGTTTCGGAAGTCTTCCTTGGCCATATGACTACATTTCTGGAACTATGTTATTTCTTCTTACGTCAAGCCTTTTGAAAATATACAATATCTGTGGTAAAATGCTTGAAAAGCCACTGAAAATTGGTTCACTGGGGTCTGAAAGAAGCCTAACATGCGCAGGCCTTTTTGAATCTCGCACCAGCAGTTATTCTTCTTTTTGTACCATTTCACTGAGCGCCTTTAAGCGAAGGCTGGGAATTCGTCCTTTGATTTTAATGAAGCCCTATTTTTAAATACAAGTCATACATGTCAACTTTCAGATGATGTACCAGCAGATCCAGAGCAGCAGACAACCAGCAGTCATTCTAGCAATAGTCCCTGGAAGAGCCCGTGCACGTCCAAGCTCAATGACAGCGCCCTTGGGGGGACCTTTGTTCGCTGGGAGGAAAACAACATTCCTTGGTGAGTCCTACCTACCAAGCATCTGCTTTAGGAAGAAATTCCTGGGGGATTTAGCTTCTGTTTTGGAGGCGCCACCAGTAGTAGTTGCATTTGAGCTTGCTTTTCATTACTGCTGCAAGATTTTTCGTTTTTCTTTGAAGAGGTACTTCCTTGTTTACGCTTCTAAAATATATGGATGCTTTTTGGAGGAGGGACAAGTATTTCCCAAACTTGTTACCATTAGAATTGATTAGAACCTGCATTACAATAATTATTAAGCGGTATTACTGGTATTTCTAAACCAATTTGAATTTAGTTTTTTATACATGCAGCATTAGCTGCTGTTCTGGTTACCCATTAGATCCAGCCCGCGAGGAGGTTTATCCTGGACTGCAAAATGATTCCGCGAAGCATTAAAAAAATGAATAGAACTGAACACATTAGTCCACTGTCTATAATACTGTAATGCCCTTGCCCTGTAATGATTCATTCAGTCATGGTTCTGTCTGATCACCTCTTTTATTGACAGAAAAAAAGAGAAAACGGTTAACAAGCACGTCATTCCAAGCTGCTGTCAGCCGCAACATGCAATGTGCTTGATAACTGACTCAATCCTTATATTGAGTCCTACATACTTCCTTGTGTGTTGCAACAAACATTACAATACACAAAAATTTGTACTTTTACAAGCAATGCGAAGATCAGCACTGCAACTTACAAGCAGAAGTGACCAGACATGCTTATGCCAAATAGCTTTCTGATCAATTCAGTGACAGAAAGTGGAACGTTCACGTTAGCATTAGCATCTAGCTTAGTTGTGCTACTGCTCAGCACAAGTAAAATCGTTCAGGTTCCCATTAGGTTGAGGTTGCCATCTGCTCCATCACTGGGTATGCATCCTTTCTTTCTTTCTTTAAAAAGTCTTCCTCAATGTCATTCCCAGTGTCGCTCCCACATTAGGTGCACTGTCTGTGTGTATACAATGACGTCACATTATTCAAGCCTGCGTCCTCAAAAAGTTTTTTAAGTCCATCAGCTACTGTTCGTTCAGGACCTAGTATGATTAGTCCAAGGAAGTCAGAGGTCAATTCTCGTCAACTGTAGAATAACAACATAAAAAAAAATAAAAATCTCATTCACACCCACACGAGAATGACACAGCCCCGACAGCCAGTCCAAGCAGTTTCAGTGTACATGGGGTACATGGAGAAATCCTAAGCAACAAAGACAGAAAGTGCAATTTTCTTACAATAGCAACTATAAGCTTAATGTAAAACCAGATATTCATGTCTGTATTTCAGTTCTCGTTATAAGATCTAATGTTCTGCCTGTTTTGTCTGCAGCTCCCTAGTCCTAAATGAAGTGGAGAGGGTCAGCACCTGTGAGCTGGAAGTTGATGCTGTTGCTGTAGATGTGCTCAACCGTCTTGAGATTGACAGTAAGGATCCTCAGGAATATCAAAAGTGCTATTTGTCATTTAAATGGCCCCTTTTAGTAAGTGAAACGCTCAGGTGGTCATCCCTGGATTAAGTAACATGTCTATGTCTACAGTTTCCCCTTCAAAGTGAAGCAGAAAGTATCCGTACTGTAAGTCTTTGGTTTAAACTCAGCAAGGCACAGAAGCATGTATTACACCAAAAATACAGTGGGCCCCCGGTTTACGAACCCCCTGTTTTACGAATTTTTCATCTTACGACTCGTACTGCGGCGTTTTTTTGTCCCCCTCCTACGCACAAACCTTTCGTCTTACGAACCATCCAACATGCCGGTTAGTGTGTCCGCACTATTTTTTTCGCTTTGCTGCATCAATAAGAAAAACTTTTCTCGCATGTCACGGAAACGCCGATATGCTATTGGTCGATTAAGGTCACAGTCACGGTCTCAGTCTATTGGCCGAATGCCCACATCTAGCTTGATGGCACGAACTTGTCTGTGTGTTGTAAAGACTTTGCAAACTTTATCTGTTAGACATGGCTTCTAAAATTGCAAGTGGCGGTAAATGAAGAAGTAAGAGGATGATGACAATAGAAACCAAGCAGGAGATAATAAAAAAAAAAAAAATACGAAGGAGGCGCACACATGGCTCGTGAGTATGGCCGTAACCGCTCGGCAATCGCTACAATTCTCAGTAACAAGGAAGCTATGAAAGCAAGCAAGTCGTCTAAGGGCAAGACTTTCCTTGCCAGAGGATGGACCTCGGTCAACAACAAAATGGAGAGGCTTCTTCTTTTATGGATTAAAGAGAAGGAAATCGCCGGTGATATGTTCTAGTTTAAGAAAAAAATAAAATAAATTCTGCGGGTTAGTCTCTGCTCCCCTCTGTCCACCCACCACCAGCTCAAGTCACGTCGCCCCAAAGGTAAATGTCGTTTTTCCTTTGTCTATTTGTTATTTAACTGTACAGTAGATGATGTTACTAATTTTTAATATGTGTATAAAGTCGTGATGTTTTTACCTAAGGTTTTTGCACGCATTCACTAATTAACATAGGTTTGGATTGCCTGTCATACGAGCAATTCGAGTTACGAGCCTAGCCGCTGAACGGATTAAGTTCGTAACACGGGGGCCCACTGTATATATGTGTGTGTGTGTGTGTGTGTGTGTGTGTGTGTGTGTGTGTATATATATATATATATATATATATATATATATATATATATATATATATATTCCTGAAAGTCTGTCTTGTTTGTTCGTCACATTCATTGTTCGTGTGCTGTTATTTTCTCAGATCAAACTGGAAGGAACCCTGGCCTTCAAGCAATTTGGGAAGATGAGAAGCAGCGGAGGAGAGAAAAGAATAAGGACTCTCAGATTGAAACCCCAGAATCGCAAGGTCTGCAATATGTCAAAAGAAAAGTATTAAAAAGATTTTTTTTTTCTTTTTGTTCAACCTTTATATTTTGTCAGTTTTCCAGGATTTGACTAACATTTAGTTTGTGTGAGTTTAAGAATTTGAGCTGTGGCACAACAATCATTTGAAATTGTTTTCCTTTATTTTCCCAGACCGTGCCTTTGTCATTTCATCTGAGAGTGAGCAAAACTTTCTAGCAAGATTAAAGGAGATGTTGAAAGACAATGACTTTGATGTGTAAGTTGCACCTTTAACTTGCATCTGTCTTTTTCACCTAAAGCCTCAACACTAACCCTTTGTTGTTCAACAGTGGATAGGGGTTTATATTTGAAAAATTGATTACAGTGATATATAGGTGTTTTCACTTATGGGGAGTCCAGTCCAAAGTAACCGCAAAAAATGAGGGATCACTGTATGTGATTATTATATCCATTAGGGCTGCGCGATTATGTCCAAAATAATAATCACGATTATTTTGTTCAGTATTGAAATCACGTTTATTCATCATGTTTTGTCAAACATGTCTATTTATTGCCCTTTTTTAAAACAATCAGTCTATAAACAAGGCTTCAAGGCTTGATACTTACACATAATAATAATAATAATACACTAAAATAAATAAATAAAATTAAGAATAATTAAGACAAATTCACTCAGGACATGGCAAAAACATGGCACACAGGGCAACACAGCTAACTTACTTGAGTGCAAACCAATGAAAAAAATTGAAGCCTATTTAGAACCAAGCACAGTCTTTATTTGCTTCTCCTGCCTGCCTCTCCAGGCAGGTGTTGCAAATTTTCAACAATAATATGAGAATCCCCTAGGTATTCCACATAATATTGATTGAGCAATTTTTTTAGAAGTTTGAAAAAAAAGAAACTTAATTTGAGCTGAAATGGTTAAGCAAATGTTAATCAATTAGCAGTCAAAATGTCATTAACTGTCATTTCAAACCGAATGTATTCCAATTTTACAAAATGGGTGTCAATAGACAGTGAAGTGAAAAACTCAACACCATTTCACACTGGTAAATGTGTATATTATGCTGATTAAAAAGCAGAGGCTTTTGTCATGCAAACACATGGGAAACATTGCTATCTAAAGGCTTTTAAGGTGGAATGGAAAGCTGAAATCATCGGAGAATGCCATGAAGTCAACTTCAGTGTATTCCAACTTTTATTTATTTCTTTATTTTTTTAACAGCCTCTTCATCTCTCCCAAGTGTGCGTGCTCGCGAGGAGTTGTTTACGGTATTTACACACGTGGACAAAATTGTTGGTACCCCTCAGTTAAAGAAGGAAAAACCCACAATTCTCACTGAAATCACTTGAAACTTACAAAAGTAACAATAAATACAAATTTATTGAAAATTAAATAATCAAAATCAGCCATCACTTTTGAATTGCTGATTAACATAATTATTTAAAAAAACAAACTAATGAAACAGGCCTGGACAAAAATGATGGTACCTCTATAAAAGATTGAAAACTATTTGACCAGACTGACATGATTAACTCAGGTGTGTCCTTCAATTGACATCACAGGTGTTTCCAAACTCATAATCAGTCAGTCTGCCTATTTAAAGGGAGACAAGTAGTCACTCTGCTGTTTGGTGAAAAGGTGTGTACCACACTGAACATGGACAACAGAAAGCAAAGGAGAGAATTGTCCCAGGACATCCGAAAAAAAATTATAGACAAACATCTTAAAGGTAAAGGCTATAAGACCATCCCTAAACAGCTTGAAGTTCCTGTGACAACAGTGGCTCATATTATTCAGAAGTTCAAGACCCATGGGACAGTAGCCAACCTCTCTGGACGTGGCCGCAAGAGTAAAATTGATGACAAATTGAAGAGACGGATCGTTCGAATTGTATCCAAAGAGCCAGGAACAACCTCCAAAGAAATTAAAGGTGAACTCCAAGGCCAAGGTACATCAGTGTCAGATCGCACCATTCGTCGTTATTTGAGCCAAAGTGGACTTCGTGGGAGACGACACCACTGCTGAAAAAAAAATCATAAAAAAGCGAGACTGGAATTTGCAAAAATGCATGTTGACAAGCCACAAAGCTTCTGGGAGAATGTCCTTTGGACAGATGAGACCAAACTGGAGCTTTTTGGTAAGGCACATCAACTCTATGTTCATAGACTCAAAAACCAAGCATATGAAGAAAAGAACACTGTCCCTACGGTGAAACGTGGAGGAGGCTCAGTTATGTTTTGGGGCTGCTTTGCTGCATCTGGCACAGGGTGTCTTGAATGTGTGCAAGGTAAAATGAAATCTGTAGACTATCAAGGCATTCTGGAGAGAAATGTGCTGCCTAGTGTCAGAAAGCTTGGTCTCAGCCGCAGATCATGGGTCTTCCAACAGGACAACAATCCAAAACACACAGGCAAAAGCACCCAAGAATGGCTGAGAGAAAAGCGTTGGACTATTCTAAAGTGGCCTTCCATGAGCCCAGATCTGAATCCCATTGAACATCTGTGGAAGGAGCTGAAACATGCCATTTGGAGAAGACACCCATCAAACCTGAGACAACTGGAGCAGTTTGCTCATGAGGAGTGGGCCAAAATACCTGTTGACAGCTGCAGAACGCTCATTGACAAATACAGAAACCGCTTAATTGCAGTGATTGCCTCAAAAGGTTGTGCAACAAAATATTAAGTTATGGGTACCATCATTTTTGTCCAGGCCTGTTTCATTAGTTTTTTTTTTTTTTTAAATAATTATGTTAATCAGCAATTCAAAAGTGATGGCTGATTTTGATTATTTAATTTTCAAAAAATTTTTGTTTATTGTTACTTTTGTAAGTTTCAAGTGATTTCAGTGACTATTGTCGGTTTTTCCTTCTTTAACTGAGGGGTACCAACAATTTTGTCCACGTGTGTAGGTCCATTGTAGTCTTTTTTTAGCCGAATCAGGTGTTTGGAACTGCAAACATCCATAAGTCCATAACGTCATGTTTTCCGCATGGTAAAGAAAGTACAGAAGGTGCGCGTTGCGGAAGATATGGCCACGCTGTTGCGAAAATTATGTCATTTGACACGTGGAGCCGCGTGGATAGCGGGCGCGTCAAACATAAACCGAGCCTTGCTGCCGCCCTTCTTGCCAGTGGTGCCAGATTTGCTTGCGTCACATCCAATATTGTGATCGCGATTAGTAATAAATTAAAAGAAAAACAACCATGCTTTTCAGCATTTACGCAGCTGAGCGACCATACATAACTATAAAACCATGAACTGGGGTGTGGCATGATAGCAGAACATGTTAATCAGTGCAGTAATCTCTTGACACCCGGCAGCCTTCCTCCCTTGACACCTTTTAAAGTCATTAAGCACACTAATTAAGAGACAGCTAGACAGCAGCACACGCACTGACTCTCGGGACCTTTTTCTCATAAGGCTCGCCAGCACTTGGAATGACAATGAGGCGGAAGTAAAATCTCGCTTCAATACTATCCTCTTGCCACACATTGAAGAAACAACTTGATAATAAATATTGAATACAGTTATATAATTGCTCTGATTGTACATAGTTGAAATATGTTACTATTATCATTTATCGACTCTTTCAGTGACATGGACGAGAATTATCGTCTTTTATAATTGTAATAACAGTATTAAGTAATAAAATTCTCGTCAAATGTGTTTTTTTATGAAGGGTAGCTGACATCCTTGACTAATGCTTCCCTAATATAAGACAACTGAGCACTGTTGTGATAACTGTGACCATTTAATGTCAGTGTTTCCACACATACAGCACATATTTTACCTACATGCAATTCAAAGTAAGAAAATCATTCTTTCATAAGATACCACCCATATTTACAAAGACATAGCACACAATATTCTGTTTGCCTTGAAAGATGAGTGAAAATGCTAAATATACTGGCCCTCTAGAGGTTTCCTTTTCTGATAAAGCTTGGCACTCCAGGAATTATTTTCTCCCATAAGGCCCTCTACTCCCCAAGCTGACGTTGATGGTTGGAACTTGTTTTGTGCAGTCAACATGGTGTGGCAAAACACCGTCGGAACGTTGATGTTCGTCGCTGGGCGTCAGAATGCTTCACCATGTTGAGTCGCGTAGGAACAATCTGGACTCTGAGTGATTGTTCAGCTAGCGAATTAGCACACAAAATGAGGAGAACTGAAAGTGGTGAAGGGGAAAAAACAAGTGGGTGAAAGTCGAGCCCTTCATAATGTGCCTTTTCATCAAAAACAGCACATTTTCTCAGTTTTTCTTAAACATCTCCAACTTGTGCTCAATGTAATGGCCACCTCGACATAAGAGCATAAGGGGATCCATCATGAGTGAAAATGACAGCAGTTTGCTTATTTATGTACAAGTAAAGCTAAGGATGTGACATCAGGCATCCCACAATGTATTGCGCGAAATGTGGTATGAATAATGACTATCACCTCCTATGGCATGGAGGAGTGCTATATCAAACGCTTGCACAGAAGGTACGTAGTAGGTGGCGTCACTGCAGTGGGTTCATAGTGATATACCTGAGCCGATTTTCTCAAAGTAATAGGCCGACACTGCAGGGGACCATGACTACCCATCGTTGGTTTGGTGTGTAGAGGGCCTTGATGGGAATGGCAGCACAAATCGATTTCTGACCATTTATAAATATATTAAAGTATGAACATATATTATTTATCTTAATATGGTTTGACACAAATATTATTTCTGAATTTAAATACAATATATACAGTATAATCTTTGGCACTAAAAAAATCAAACACTGAGTCATAATCACTGTTGACTCAATCGAAACTGTACAACTAAGTAAGTAAGTAAGCCCAGATCTGAATCCCATTGAACATCTGTGGAAGGAGCTGAAACATGCCATTTGGAGAAGACACCCATCAAACCTGAGACAACTGGAGCAGTTTGCTCATGAGGAGTGGGCCAAAATACCTGTTGACAGCTGCAGAATGCTCATTGACAAATACAGAAATCGCTTAATTGCAGTGATTGCCTCAAAAGATTGTGCAACCAAATATTAAGTTATGGGTACCATCATTTTTGTCCAGGCCTGTTTCATTAGTTTTTTTTTTTTTAAATAATTATGTTAATCAGCAATTCAAAAGTGATGGCTGATTTTGATTATTTAATTTTCAAAAAATTTCTGTTTATTGTTACTTTTGTAAGTTTCAAGTGATTTCAGTGACTATTGTCGGTTTTTCCTTCTTTAACTGAGGGGTACCAACAATTTTGTCCACGTGTGTAACAGATGAGCCATGATTGGTCATTATCTGAACCCTGAGCAACTGTATTGTCATTTTAAGTCAATGGCTGATGTGGATAAAAATGTGTGGATTTTGATGCGTAATTCATATTCCACAACACATTATTAATCAGAATGCCATGTGTAGACTAGTGCACATGAAACATGGTATTGTCAAGAAAATATTTCGAATGGCTTCCCCTTTAGTGATTACAGCAATCAGTTTGTGGGCAGTTGCTCGGCAAGCTGGATTCAAAGCGCAGATGTTTGATAGGCAAAATGAATGGAGAAGGGGTCAACAAACATAAACTCAGGGGCACACCACTCAATTTATATGGCCACACATATCTGCAATCACTGTTATTTACACACAGCATCACTGCATACAGTATTTATGCAATAAGCCAGAATGACTGCATGAACACCACTAGAAGATCCTCTACTGTCCATCGTGTAGCAGTCATTCATACAGAACTAATGATGCTCTTTTTGTGTCTTTTTAAAACTTATGACAGATGTACTAATTGGACATGACTTTTCTATTCAGGACACCGGCTTCCTCAGTTGGTCATGAAGAAGCTTTCAGTGATCTTACCATCCATTCGTCTCTCCATTTGACACCAGAAGAAGTGCAGTGTACACCTGCTTCTGCTGTGGATGTGCATCAGGACTGTGAGCCAGGTGAAGATGAAGAAACATTTAACCTTTTCAGAACAGAACATATTTTTCTGTTTCATGCGCTAGCACACTGTATGTAATGTGTTGTCAAATAAAATAAAGTGCGTGGCCAAAAACAAAAAGAGACTATGGTTAGAAGATCACTTTCCAGGTGAGGAAAGGTAGGCAAAGTTTTATAAATCACATTTCATACACGTTATTTATATAAGTACAAATGTACAATGTCTGTGAGGGGGTAAATCCTACTTCCCTGAGTTCTCTTTTTGCGGAGGGGTTCCAGTCCTTATTGACGACGATAAATGAGCAATCATTGTATAAGAGAAAGTTGTGATTCATTGTGACAGAAATACAATAAGATTTTGAGAGATAAATATTGAACTCACACCACATTTAATGCAGTAGTTTCTTTTGCAATTTCTCAAGATTGACTGACTGATCGGTGCAGATTTTGTATTGGTCTGTTCTGGTAAAGAAGGAGCCAAGCGAATAGGTGAAGCTCTCGATTTACTGGTTGGTCTAATAAGTGATGGGTGGATGGATGGATGTGATGGAATGAATTTCCAATAATTTAAAGCTCTTTGTGACTTCATATGGTCATGAAATCCAGCAAGGTTGGGGTTCTCTTGCTTTCTAACGTTGCTTGATTGTGAGATGTTACCTGACCTTTCTTTGTTTTTCTTGAATTAGTGAACAGAAGAGGTAAAATCCCGGATGAGGCTGTTGTTGATGAAGAGGCCATTTTATGTGTTCTGGAGAACAGTCAGAGCTTCCTACAGTCCTCTCAGATGTCCAACCACTCACCTTTATTAGGTTCGTAAAGAATTCATAGATTGTCCCAAATAACTTTTACTCTTGAATAATTTACATTTTACACTTTACATACTCTATGGTTACATTACTAAATAACTAGTTGCTGCCACCTTGTGTATTAGTTTGTTGCTTACAAAGAAATGCTATTTTTTCACAACTTTTTTTCATGGGTAACTCATTAAGTGACAATTTGGCCACTGATGAGTCATGTCGATTTATCATTCCCAATTAAACTTACAAAAATTCTTCCTGTTTGGGCTGATATACTGAAACTGATCGGAACCACATGCGATACTATAGCTGTGAGTATGTGACAATATGTTTTTAGACTAAGTTAAGCATTGACTTAATCACACTGTATAAAATGAGTTTGTGTCATTACATTTGTCTCTAAGATGATGAACTTCAAAAAAAGTCAAAGGCTTATGTTTTAAAAACAATGCGTGTTCTCATTCATAGTATGCTCTCTCAGTGCAATGATATTGTGACTTAAGTTGTTCCCTCTTAGTTCAGGTTTTAATTGAACATAAATTAATTAAAGCAATTTGCTTTCTGTTATCTATGCAGACAGCAGCCAAGACCGTGCCATGATAGAGTTGCTGGCAGGCTTGGCGGATGACAGCAGAACACCTGGTCTGCAATATTCACAGTCCCAGTCCCTTCCAGGTATGAAGAGCTGTCACTACAACAGTGACGATGAAGAGGCAAGTCCGGAGATTGACAAGGAAGAGGCACAGCTCAGTATCACAATGTCACAGCGATGGGACACCGACCCCCATGAAAGCTCGTCTTTAACTAGGTCTGTTTTTGCAATTAGTGTTCTGCAGTAATTAAATATTGCCTGCGACTTGTTTTTGGAACTTAAGCCCCGTCTCTACCGACGTTTTCCAACCCTACTCTACTCAACAAAATCACAATTTCTACCGAGAAATCTACACGGGTTCTGCTCTACCCTATTCACTTTTTCTAGTACCCGCTGAGTTGTAATTCCAAAAAGAGTAGCCCGTTTACAAATTGTGATGTAAATATTTTGGAGGCCATTTATTGGTCTGAGTCAGATTTTAATTTGAGGCACAGGAAAAACAGCCATCTTTAAAAAAATGAAAAAACTTTGGCTTCTACAACCTTCCTTTGATGGACTTGAAGTCAATAGCATCTTGTGGGTAATGCAGTATTCCAAAAGAGCTACAATCCAAGCATAAACTACAATAGTCCTTGCACACGTATTTTGTTATTATTTGTGCAAGCGCTTGCTACTGTCGCCGATAATATGACGTCACAGGCGAGGTGAGGAGGGGAGTGGTGGTTGGGGGTGGGGACGAAATATCTTTTGGTGTAGAGCAAAATAGAGTAGGGCAGGGGTTAGTAGTGCAGGGTAGAAACCCTCGGTGCGGATGGGGCTTTATAATCTATTATCCTGGTATGTGCAGGTCTGATGTCAAAGAGGCACAGGACAGTTTCAGTGACGTGCATCTGGAATCCTCTGATGATGACATGGAGTGGAGTTCAAATAATTCTTTATTTGCCAACTTGTCTATCCCCCAGCTCGATGGGGCAGCAGATGAGAGCAGTGGTAAGACAGATTAAATGTTTGCTTGTGGGTTTGATTTATATAATAATATACTAATACCCCATCTGATGTTATTTCATTGGTGTGTGAAAGAGCTATTTAGCGTTTTCTGTCTTACTAATGTATTCCGTTAATCATTGGGTGAATGAGATAACAGTAAGTACCCCGTTATGGCCCCAAAAAGTTTTTTATTTACAATTTCTGAATTTGTTAAAAATATGTAAAGGTTATATCTTTATTTTCTAAGTTTTCACAGCCTTTGCTTAATAGTTTGTTGATCGACCTTTGGCAGCAATTACAGCCTCAAGTTTTTTCGAATATAATGCCACAACCTTAATACACCTTATCTTTAGGCAGTCCTGCCCATTCTTCTTTGCAGTAAAAAAGGTCTATTAGGTTGGTTGGATGTCGTGTGTGTACAGCCATTTTTAGGTCTCTTCAGAAATGTTCAGTCGATTAAAATTTGGGCTCTGGCTGGACCACTCCAGCACGTTCACAATCATTCTGAAACCAATCCTTTGAGATCTGGGCTGTTTGCTTCGAGTCGTTGTCCTGCTGAACAAGGAACCTCTTGGCCCAGTTTGAGGTCAAGAGCGCTCTCGTGCGGTTTTTCATCCAGGATATCTCTGTATACTGCTCCATTCATTTTCCTCCTGTCCTAACCAGTCGAAAAACATCCCCATAGCATGAAGCTATGAAGTGATGAGTGGTGCCGGGTTTCCTCCAAAGATGACGCCTGGCATTCACACCAAAGAGTTCAATTTTTTTCTCTTCAGATCTGAGATTTTTGCTTCTCATGGTATGATAGTCATTCGGGTGCCTTTTGGCAAATTTGAGACGTGCTGCCATGTACTTTTTACTAAGAAGTTGCTCTTGTTTTGCCACACTATCAAAAAAGTCCTGATTGGTGGATTGCTGCAGAGATGGTTGTCCTGGCTCTCCTCTCTCTACAGAGGAACGCTGGAGCTCTGACAAATTATCATCGGGATTGTTGTCACCTCCCCAACCTCACCCAAACACTAAGTTTGGATGGCTGAATAGGTCTGGGAACAGTCCTGATTGTGCCAAACGTTTTTTATCTACAAATAATGGAGGCCACTGTGCTCATGGGGACCTGGGACCAGCTGTCGAATTCTTTCTGTAGCCTTCTCCAGAGTTGTGCCTCAAGACAACCCTGTTTCGTGTTTCTACAGACAATTCTTTTGACTTTATTCTTTGTGTACCAATCGGATATTTGGGAATTAAAGATCATTTGTTTTCAATTTACTTCTGCTGATACTTTTTCTTTTTTTCATCCTTTGTATTCCTAGATTCATCCTTGACGGACAGTGGCTCCAGAACCCAGTCTTCCCTTATTGTCACAGAGAAAATTATGATGAAAAGAACTCATTTTTGTGGAGAGACTATCCATCTTGAACCCCCTTCATCAGCTAAGATTTTCTTGGATTGTAAACATCCAGAGCATAGTCCAGTTCATGTGTTGGATGAGGTGCAACCACTTGACAAACACTTTCAGTCAAAAAGCAGTCAGGACAACAGTAGTGAATGTTCAACCGGCTTAAAACTGAATAAAAATATTCCTTACATTCCACCAGTCAAACACCCTGTTCCCTGCAAACCAATCAGCCAGCAGGAGGTCTCTGCCATCTGTGTAGACAAAGAGGATCTTCACCCCCTGTACAGCTTTGACAAGAAAGCTTCTTTAGCTTTGGATAGGGCCAATCTGGAAAGTCTCCAATTTAACAACAGTAAGGTCACAAAAAGAAGAAAGAGTATGAAAAACGTCGAAACAAACTGTTTTTCCATCCTTCAGAAGCATAGGGCCTTCTCGCTCTGTTACTCAGAGCTGAGAAACTGCTCTACCAAGACAGACCATGATCGAAGCCAGTTAGATAGACATAGCCCCCTCCTGAGGAATATTCCCTCAGCTGGTCCAACTCTTGAAAGTGAGGTGTTTCTTAATCCTCAGGAAGGGGAGATGAGTAAAGATGGCGAAGAAGGGGATGTTGGTGAACTCAAAATCAGGTATGAGGACTATCAGGCAAATAAAACAGAAAAGACTATTGTAGCACAACAGGAAGCACACTACAAGTTCTTTCCAAGTGTAATTCTCTCCAATTGCCTAAACAGGAAGAAAGTTTTGAATAAAAAGCTGCCAGATTCATGCAGCAAAATGGAACAAGCTCAGAATCGCAGGTCGAGGCTAAAATTAAATAAGAAAAGATTGTCAGAAACAAGGAACAAATTAAACATGAATGAAAGCTGTACTTCTGACAGCCAAGCTAGCATTGGTTGTGCGTCTGTCACTCCTGAGCATCCAGGCATCAGTGACACTGAAATGCTATTTTGTGAGGAAAATTCTGTTAAATCCGAGTCCAATTTTAAGCCAATTGTAAGGGAAGACTCACTCACAAAATATGAAATAGAAATTGGAGAGAGCTCAAAAAGTAAACCGCCTGAAATAGTTCCAGTACGCACTGCCATTGCTCCCAGTTTCTCGGTGGAAGCTAAAGATACATCAGTAGACATCCTCCTGCAAGATTTAGCCACGAAAGTAACTTGTACAAAAGCCTCATCTCTGCCTGGCAGTAAATATACTCTGAGGACCAAACGGAAAATGCTTTATGACAGTGATGGCGAATTCTCAGGTACCACACAGTCTAAAAACATTGCACCTGTTAAAAAATGTCTCAAAGGCGGCAAAGTTCGCAGTGGGCAGAAGCTAAAATCCCAGAAACGACATAAGAAGGAACCCCCGGTTATTATAAAGTACATTATTATCAACAGGTTTAAAGGAGAGAAAAACATGTTGGTGAAAATGTGCAAAGTCAATGCGGAGGAGCAAAGAGTAACACTGACAAAAGACAAGTTGAACCAGTACAGTAAACTCGCCCCCCTAAAGGATTTCTGGCCAAAACTACCTGCATCTACTGCAGTTGAGTTTCCTGTCACAGAGTCAAAGGCAAAAAAGCAATATAAACGAAAGTCAACTCAAGCCAACTCCTCAAACAAAAAAACAGCTGATTGCCTAGGTGACAATGGGAAAAAAACTAGGGGCTGTGAAAGGCTCCAAAGTTTATCCTCTTCACACTCTCCTCGATCATGTTACTGTGACTCTGCAGATGAGGTTATGTTTGACTTAGGCCCTCTCTCTGACAGAGTTCAGAGCCCAAAAGACTCAACACCCCCTTGCTGTTTGTCTCCAACAGACTCTTTTATGAATATGAAGACTCCAAAGCAAGTAATTAACACAGGCAATGATCCATGTCTTAGTTTTGCACAGCAAATCCCACATTCTTCAACCAAAGGACCTCAAAGCAGGCGTAAAACTAACAGAACACAGAAAACAACAGATGCTCATAAGAAATACATGAAGAGTTCTGCGATTCAGCTTCCAGAGGAAGGTTTTAAAAAACAGAAATGCCAAAAAAGAAGCAAAGGTTCTCTGAGACAGAGGAGAAAAGCAATGGGTACAGTCGAACAAATAAACACCCCTGAAAACATGCCTGGACCTAAAAAGAAGGCTGTTGACCCCAAAAATCTAAACTCAAAAAAGGACCTGCCATGTGTAGTTTTCCCAGATGACTGTTCCCATCCTGAAAAAATAGCAAGTAAAGGTCGCAATCAAGACCCTACAGTATGTAAATCAACAGTCCAGTGTGTTGAGCCAAAGTTAGAAAACAGTGAGCTTTCTATCATGGAGGCCAACCAAAATATATCACCTGTTCAGATGAAACAGCAAGGTTGTCAGACCACTGTTATAAAGATGGAGCCTTGCATGGAGGACTTAAAAAATTCAATGCCTTCTGTGTCTCAGACATCTTCCCAGGAAACCACAAAAGACATTCTTTCAAAAGCCTCCCAACAGTCAGGTCTTAACCAAGGACCACTTCCCAATCTTTTGCAGACCCCATGCAGTTTGTCTGTCCTAAAGAAACTTTACCAAAAGACTCAGCGTGATCAAACACAAGTGGGTGATGCTCTAAACCATTCAACGGCTGTAGCTCAGTGTGGAACTTTGCTTGACCCTGCAACTAAACAAGCCAAATCCAGAAAAACCTCAACTACTCCAAGAAAACCCAGGGCTCCCAAACCTACCAATCCCAAGGATACAAAACGCCAAATTAGAAAACGCAAGTCAAACAACACCCTGCCTATCGTGTCAGATGGCAGCTTGTGCTTTCTGCCTGACACAGACATGGACAATTGCAATTTAATAGAAGAATGCTTATCCCCAGAGCTCCCCCATAACTATTCCTTTGATATAAATGCCATTGATCAGACAGAGTTCTCCAGCCCATACAGTGGCACTCAGTTTGTCTTGACCGATCAAATTTTGCCAGTTAAATTCTTGAGTGACGCCAGTCAGGATACTGTCTCTGCTCATACTTTGGCCTTTGAGAAGAAACTGGATCAACTGTCAGGTTTTGGAGAGGAACTGAAACCGGATGCATACTGGCACAAGGTGAAACCCGCAAGCCCTGACCTCTTTGACAGACCTGAGCAAGGGGTAGCTACATCAAGCCAGCTAACATTCATCGACACTGACAAATTCCACAACAGAGATTGTGACTTATCTTCAGGCAGTGCCCATACCCTCAGTCCCTTTCAAGACTTTCACTGTGAAGGAAATGAGCTCCTATTTTCAGCCTGTAAGCCTGTCCTACCGTTACCTTTAAGCTCTGCTTCCTATGTTAGCCACGAGGGCTCTCCAACAGGCGAACTCCTGGACGCCATTGACGGGTTGATGTCTAACACACCGAGTAGCTCTCCCTGCTCAATTAGCTCACTCTCTCAAGTGAGGGCAAGCCACTTGCTGCGTGGACAAGGGGGAGGAGCCCACATTTTGAAGCCCCTCATGTGCCCGCCAAGCAGAGAGGAGATCCTCAGCACTCTACTGGACCTGGAGATATCAGAGGCCACCTTCCAAGAGCCCTTCTGTAGTGACCCATCTGATGCTCCAGGAAAACCAATGTGAGAATATATCTACCAACTGCACTTGCCAAAAACAATAACCTAATTTTATGTCTTGATCATAAATACTGTAACACCAACAACAACAAAAAAAAAAAAAAACTATGCTAATACATCTTTATTTAAATAGTGCTTTCACAACAGCTACAGGGGTTGCAAAGCACTTTTATAGAATTGAGTTTTGTCTGTGAATTTGTTACGTAAATGCCTTACTTGTCAAATATAGACCTAATATCTATCACAGTAACCTTTAATCAGTTTTAACCTGCTAGATTCAGCCGAAGGAATTCCTAAATATCCTTACATAACAATATGGATAATTATCTTTGAATTTCTGAATCTCGCATTAGTTGCATTAGCAGTTACACAGATGTACAGTAACGTTGCTCTCCTATATATACAGTTTTAGTTTACAAATTGTGCAGCTGAATCATTAATGTATCTAGTCTGGTTTATTTTTCAATGAATCAAGACCCTCCCTTTATGCATTTACTGTCCACATCACATCATTAATTTACATAGTTTTTTTTTTTTTTTGCAAGAATTACTAAAATTTGGCTACTAAGCTAACTTTTTTTTTGTCAACTCAAAATCAACCAAAGATGGTTTTTTTATTTATTTTATTTTTTTTAAGTATATATCTATTAGCTATCTATTAGCTAAATATACATTTCTTAAATATTTATACGCTATAAACACCACAACTTTGAAATATGAAAGTTGGTAAAATTAGAGATACTATACTAAATTACAGCGGTGGTGGTGACCTTGCTGATTTAATGTTTTCAACTTAATGTGCTTTTTTTTTCTCATTTTTTTTTAGGGAGGTTGGTGGTCGTAAGCTTGCGGTGGGAACCAGACTAGTCAAGGAGTTAAAGGAATTCAGTGGAGAACTGTCTTTAGAGGGCCTACATTTCTGGAAGACTGCCTTTTCAGCCATGACACATTATACCACCTCCCCTACACCCTCGGTGCCACCGGCCCAGGGAGCACAAACAGCTAAAGATCAGGCTATGCCTGACCTATTCTCAACCAGCGATAAGCAGATAGTCCTTCTGCCCTGCAAAATGCCACCAAGCCGGGGACGTGTGCAATTGTGGTTGGAAGCCAGGAAGCAGTATGAGACTTTACAAGAGGGGATAAGACATGCAGAGTTGCTCAAGAAGGAGAGGGCGGATGTGCACAACGAATGCATGCAGAATACCGCAGAGTCATCTGCTCCCAGCTGTTCCACTTCAAACATCAACTTATGTGGGAAACCTGGCCTCAGAACTCCAAGAAGGAAGTGTATTCTGTCCCTAAGATTGTCTCCCACAAAAAAATCAAATGATCATTGTGACTCTACAGAGGTGAGTCCAATATCAGATCAAAGTTCTATCCATCTTGAAGAGGATGATGAAAGAACAGAGTGTGATAAAGCCAGTTCTCCAGAGTCCTCAGAATTGCCTTCATGGCAGCAGCCCAGCAACGTTAGAGCCATTGATAGGCTCACGCAAAAAAGACAGTGTGAAAACTCTCCTGAAGCTCTGTTACCTGAACTCTCTTTGGATATATTGAGTCAAGACCGTAGCCCTAGTGTATGTATCAAAGAAGAGCTTATCAGTCATGATCCTCTTCAGAGTACACCTTTTTTAAGGAGGCATCTGAGAAGCAGTGATCATCTGGAACCTGTGTGCAGCACTCCCATATCTAAAGGTAAGAAGCCATTTTCTCTGACGCACTTATCTGCCTCTTACTACATAAATATAATTTTGTACTAATATTTTGCACTACATGATATTTGCACTATATTATTAGCAATATTGTGTCTGCTGTTGTTTAATCGCTGTTTATTGATATTCTCATTGCTTTTTATTCATTGCTTAAGCATGAAATGTATTCTGCTACTCGGGGAATTGAACGGAATAAGAATTTCATTGTGGGGTATAATAATACTATATATATATATAATATATATATATATATATATATATATATATATATATATATATATATGACTATAGAACTCTTGAATCTTGAATTTAGGGGATAATTCTCCCTGTTGTTTAGGCTATTTATTTTCATTGTTTCTTCTTTGGCAATCCCAATTCAGATGACCCCATTGCATCAAGAATCCAGAATAGGAGAGGGAGCCAAGCAGAGCCCCTGAGAAGAGTGTTACTTAACACACAGATAAAGGTTAGATCCTACATCAGCTTTTAAATCGTATAATTAAGAAAACAATTACCGTAGTTTGTGTATACAGTGGACCCCAGTCTTCTGCAGTATAGTTTTTACTAAATGTTTCTATTTGTCTCGCACAGAACCATTTTGCTGCTCTGAATGCTCCAAAGAGAGAGAGTTCTCAAATAGAAGGTCCGAGCATAGCCAACTCTTATGGCTTCAAAGTCAGCTTGCAAAACTTGCAGGATGCCAAAGCTCTGCATGAGGTGAGAAATGGCTTGATACCACCCACACATCAGATTTAGAAGAAAATTCCATTCACATGTACGTACTATGTGGTGTGATCAAAAGGATACATACTGTATATTAATTTTTATATTTTCAGTCAGATTGTCTGATTGTGTCCTACCTCTATCTACTCTGTAGATGTCACAATATTTAATAAAATAAGTTAAAAGTCTATAAATAAAACTCTGTCTTTATGAATTGTCATATATATTTCTTGTTCGTTGACTGTGGGCGTTTATTATATGATGCGCCAGTGGCTCTCCTCAGGCTAGAAATGTACACATTAGTGGACAATATCATATTAAATCTTAAAGATGCGAATGTTACCACTTAGGTGTCTTGACCAATGACAAGCACTGTACTTGTGGTGATTGCATCACGCGTTGAAAACTGCAGGATTAAAAAATACAAAACATGCAATATAGTGTACAGTGGGCCCCCGTGTTACGAACTTAAGCCGTTCAGCGGCTACGCTCGTAACTTGAACTGCTCGTATGGCGGGCAATCCAAACCTATGTTAATTAGTGAATGCGTGCAACGCGTGCAAAAACCTTAGGTAAAAACATCACGACTTTATACACATATTAAAAAATGAGTAACATAATCTACTGTACAGTTAAATTAAATAACATATACAAAGGAAAAATGACATTTACCTTTGGGGCGACGTGACTTGAGCTGGGTGGAGGCGGAGGGGAGCAGAGACCAACCCGCAGAATTTATTTATTTATTTTCTTAAACGGGAACTTTTCTCAAACTAGAACATATCACCGGCGATTTCCTTCTCTTTAATCCATAATAGAAGAAGCCTCTCACTTTTGTTGTCGATCGAGGTCTGTCCCACGGCAATGAAAGTCTTGCCCTTAGAAGATTGCCGAGCGGTTACGGCCATACTCACTAGCAAGGTTAACCATGCGTGCGCCTCCTTCGTATTTTTTTTTTATTATCTCCTGCTTCGTTTCTATTGTCATCATCCTCTTACTTCTTCCTTTACCGCCACTAGCAATTTTAGAAGCCATGTCTAACAGATAAAGTTTGCAAAGTCTTAACAACATTCCTTCCTTCCGTTTTTGACTGATTTTCTCTCCTTCCTTCCGTCCTGACCAGCTGTGCCATCAAGCTAGATGAAGGCGTTCGACCAATAGCATATCGGCATTTCCGTGACTGACACCGTGACTGAGACAGTGGCTGTGACATTGTAAGAGCAATAGCATATCAGCGTTATCGTGTAATGCGTGAGCACATGATTTGGTTGATGTAGCAAAGCGAGTTCAATTGTACGTACACAATGACTGGCAACGTGTGGTGAAATCATAGTTAAAACCGTCACGAATTTACACACATATTAAAAATTAGTACCATAATCTACTATACAGATAAATTAATTAACGTGGATAAACAAAGGATAAATGACATTTTCCTCTGGGGCGATGTGACTTGAGCTGAGTGGAGACGGAGGTGAGCAGAGACCAACCCGCAGAATTTATTTATTTTCTTAAACAAGAACTTTTCTCAAACTAAAACATATCACCGGCGATTTCCTTCTCTTTAATCCATAATAGAAGAAGCCTCTCGATTTAATTGTCGAGCGAGGTCCGTCCCCCGGCAAGGAAAGTCTTGCCCTTAGAAGATTGCCGAGCGGATACGTCCATACTCACGAGCAAGGTTAACTATGCGTGCGCCTCCTTCGTATTTTTTTTTTTTTATCTCCTGCTTGGTTTCTATTGTCATCATCCTCTTACTTCTTCCTTTACCGCCACTTGCAATTTTAGAAGCCATGTCTAACAGATAAAGTTAGTCCTTCTGCCCTGCAAACTCTGCAAAGTCTTCACAACATTCCTTCCTTCCGTTTTTCACTCATTTTCTCTCCTTCCTTCCGTCCCGACCAGCTGTGCCATCAAGCTAGATAAAGGCGTTCGGCCAATAGCATATCGGCATTTCTGAGACAGTGACTGAGACAGTGACTTTGACATTGTAAGAGCAATAGCGTTCAACGTTGCTGTGATGAGCGACAACTTCTGAATTAGTTGACATAGCAAAGCGAAAATAAGTGTGAATACAATGGCCGGCATGTCGGTTTGTTCGTAAGACGGGAGGTTTGTGTGTAAGTGGGGGACAAAAAACTCCGCGGTCCACGCTCGTAAGTCGAAATGTTCGTAAAAGAGGGTGTTCGGGGGCCGACTGTACTCTGACAAAAGGTTTTTGAGCAAGAAAAACTATTATTATATACTCCCAGTCACACCCCTCCAGGTCTCACTGTCATTGCTTACGTGAGCATTGAAGTCCCACAGCAGAATGAGGGAGTCCCCTGGGGGTGCGCTCTCCAGCACACCCTCCAACAACTCCAAAAAGGGTGGGTACTCTGAACTGCTGTTTGGTGCATAAGCAAAAACCACACTCAGAACCCATCTTCCCACCTGAAGGCAGAGAGAGGCTACCCTCTCGTCCACTGGGGTAAACCCCAATGTACAGGCGCTGAGTCAGGGGCAATCAGTATGCCCACACCTGCTCTGCACCTCTCACTGCGGGCAACTCCAGAGTGGAAGAGAGTACAACCCCTCTCGAGAGGACTGGTACCAGAGCCCAAGCTGTGTGTGGAGGCGAGTCCGACTATATCTAGTTGGAATTTCTCGGCCTCACATGCTCAGGCTCCTTCCCTGCCAGAGAAGGGACATGTCCTAAGAGCTATCTTCTGCAGCTGGGGAATCGGAGCACCAAGGGCACCTGCCTTTGACCACTGCCCAGCTCACAGTGCACCTGACCCCTATGTCCCCACCCCCACAGGTGGTGAGCCCATGGGATGGAGGAACTATGTTACCGCTTTAGCCTAAGCCCGGCCGAGCCCCGTGGGTGCAGGCCTTTATCAGTCTCTGTGCGAATTAAGTTCACAAACTGATTTTCCACTGTTCACGATTGGTTATTATTAATATCTTAAATCGTGTCTAGTGCATTCCAACTCTGGAAAACTAATATGCAACCAAAATAGCATCAGTGTTGCCACACTTTAGATTATTTTGCTAGTGTTTATTTCATATGTATTAAAATGAATGAATTGTCTTTTCATGACAGGTTCAGCACCTCACGCTAATGGGTATGGAGCTTCATGCACGCACTCGACGTGACCTTGAAGCCGATCCTGAATTTGACCCTATATGTGCCTTATTCTACTGCTTGACTTCTGATGCTCCTTTGCCGAATGTAGACTGCAGCCAATTGACAGGTGCTATTGTAGTGAATAAAGACCATGACAGTTGTGGGCAAGGTGAATTCTTGTTTTGAAATAACTCAATTAATTACTTATAATTACACCGCTTAGAAGGTTTTTACTGACAGTCAGGCTGATATATCTGTTTTAACAAACTCAGCAGGTCTTAGACAAACAGCGCCCCTGCTGGTCAGGTCTGGTGTGTCCGGACTGCAGGTGAAGTATGCCACAGATGAGAAGATTCTTTTTCAAGAGCTGGTCGCCATCATGAGGAAGTTTGTGATAAATATTTGCTATTTTAATGTTCAAATACTCATTTACTGTTTACCTTTTTAGAGGTAATGTTTTATTTCTGTGTTTTGATAGGTTTGATCCAGATATCCTCTTTGGATATGAGGTGCAAATGCACTCATGGGGCTACCTTCTCCAACGAGCTGCAGTTGTTGGAGTGGATCTCTGTCAACAGATTTCACGTGTGCCAGGTAAGATTGACCTCTGTTATCGCTAATGTTAGAAAACACACTATAAAAGATATGATTCTGACTAAACGTATTTGTTCTGACAATACGAATCTTCTTGCTGGAGACATATTAAAAACAGATTCACATAACATCAATCCTTCTCATAACAATAGTGGAGCAGGTCTTTCTTCAGACACTTAGGAGACCTTCCACCCTCTGGCAAAAATTATGGAATTACCCGTCTCAGAGGATGTTCATGCAGTTAATTTTGTTGGAAAAAAGCAAATTACAGACATGATACACAACAAAAGTCATTTCAAAAGGCAAATTTCTGGCTTTAAGAAATCATAGTTATGGGAAAAAGTTGTTGAAGCTAGACGAGGGCAGAAGTAAGCATTTGTGAGCAGAAGTATGGTTTCAAGCCAAAAAAGAGCACTACAGATGCAGTATTTGCTTTGAGGATTGACGTATGTTAGAACAATGTAGGACATGTATGAGTAAGACAGTGGTGAGATGTGCAGTAGGTATCAGTTCTGAGCCCCTTCTTGTTTGCTATGGTGATGGACAGACTGACAGACAAAGTAAGACAAGAATCTCCATGGACTAGGATGTGTGCAGATGACATTGTGATCTGTAGTGAGAGTCCGCAACAGGTGGAGAAGAAGATAGAGCTTCTAGGTTGGCCCTGGAAAAGAGAGGAATGAAGGCTAGCTGGAGCAAGACGGAGTATATGTGTGTGAATGAGAAGGACCTAAGTGGAAGAGTGAAGATACAGGGAGAGGAGATAAAGAAGGTGGAGGATTTTAAGTATTTATGATCAACAGTATAGAACAATGGCGAGTGTGGAAAAGAGGTGAAGGTGCGTGTGGAAGCAGCTAGAAACAGGTACAAACAAGATACAAGGAAAATTAAAGGAAAGGTGTACAGGACTGGGGTGTGACCAGCAATGTTGTTTGGCCTGTCGACAGTGCTGTTGAGGAAAAGACAGGCAGACCTGGAGGTAGCAGAGATGAAGATGCTGAGGTTCTCTTTCCGAGTGACCTAGATGGATAGCGTCAGAAATGAATACATCAGAGGGACAGCACATATCGGAATTTAAAATCACAAATCCGACACAAGCGATGTTAATTGAAACAAAAGAGAATTATCAGAGGATGATAAAATTATTTATTGAGGAGAATTCATCTAGCCATAGAGCAAAAACTGTATTAAGTGTTCTTTTGTTATTGTTTTTTCCATGATTCCATATTTTTCTCAGAGTGAGTCCATATTTTTTTTCCGTCTGCTTGGTCAAAAAAATATGCGATTTGAAATTACTTTAGTTTTGTGTCATGCCTGTGATTTTTTTTTTTTTTTTTCCTACAACATTAAACAATTGCATGAAGATTCTCCGTGACTGGTGATTAAATAACTTTGGCCTGGGCTTTGTCATGGAAAATTAGTATTTAGCCTATACAGTGGGCCCCCGTGTTACGAACTTAATCCGTTCAGCGGCTACGCTCGTAACTTGAACTGCTTGTATGACGGGCAATCCAAACCTATGTTAATTAGTGAATGCGTGCAACACGTGCGAAAACCTTAGGTAAAAACATCACGACTTTATACACATATTAAAAATGAGTAACATAATCTACTGTACAGTTAAATTAAATAACATATACAAAGGAAAAATTACATTTACCTTTGGGGCGACGTGACGTGAGCTGGGTGGAGGCGGAGGGGAGCAGAGACCAACCCGCAGAATTTATTTATTTATTTTCTTAAACGGGAACTTTTCTCAAACTAGAACATATCACCGGCGATTTCCTTCTCTTTAATCCATAATAGAAGAAGCCTCTCACTTTTGTTGTCGATCGAGGTCCGTCCCCCGGCAAGGAAAGACTTGCCCTTAGAAGATTGCCGAGCAGTTACGGCCATACTCACTAGCAAGGTCAACCATGCGTGCGCCTCCTTCGTATTTTTTTTTTTATTATTATTATCTCCTGCTTCGTTTCTATTGTCATCATCCTCCTACTTCTTCCTTTACCGCCACTAGCAATTTTAGAAGCCATGTCTAACAGATAAAGTTTGCAAAGTCTTAACAACATTCCTTCCTTCCGTATTTGACTGATTTTCTCTCCTTCCTTCCGTCCCGACCAGCTGTGCCATCAAGCTAGATGAAGGCGTTCGACCAATAGCATATCGGCATCTCCGTGACTGACACCGTGACTGAACAGTGACTGTGACATTGTAAGAGCAATAGCATATCAGCATTACAGTGTCTCGCGTAAGCAGATGATTTCGTTGATGTAGCAAAGCGAGGTCAATTGTACGTACACATTGACTGGCAACGCGTGGTGAAATCATAGTTAAAACCCTCACGAATTTACACACATATTTAAAATTTGTACCATAATCTACAGTACAGTTAATTTAATGAACATGGATATACAAAGGATAAATAATAATTTCCTCTGGGGCGACATAACTTGAGCTGAGTGGAGACGGAGGTGAGCAGAGACCAACTTGCAGAATTTTTTTATTTATTTTCTTAAACAAGAACTTTTCTCAAACTAAAACATATCACCGGCAATTTCCTTCTCTTTAATCCATAATAGAAGAAGCCTCTTCATTTTGTTGTCGATTGAGGTCTGTCTCCCGGCAAGGAAAGTCTTGCCCTTAGAAGATTGCCGAGCGGTTCCGTCCATACTCACGAGCAAGGTTAACTATGCATGTGCCTCCTTCGTATTTTTTTATTATCTCCTGCTTGGTTTCTATTGTCATCATCCTCTTACTTCTTCCTTTACCGCCATTTGCAATTTTAGAAGCCATGTCTAACAGATACATTTTACAAAGTCTTCACAACATTCCTTCCTTCCGTTTTTGACTGATTTTCTCTCCTTCCTTCCATCCCGACCAGCTGTGCCATCAAGCTAGATAAAGGCGTTCGGCCAATAGCATATCGGCATTTCTGTGATTGACGTGACGCCGGCCAATAGCGTCTCCGTGACTGACTCCGTGACTGACACCGTGACTGAGACATTGTAAGAGCAATAGCGTTCAACGTTGCCGTGATGAGCGTCAGCTTCTGATTAAATTGACGGAGCAAAGCGAAAATAAATGTACGAATACAATGGCCGGCTTGCCTTAGTGTTCGTAAGACGGAAGGTTTGTTCGTAAGCGGAGGACAAAAAACTCCGCGGTTCACGCTCGTAAGTCGAAATGTTCGTACAAGAGGGTGTTCGTAAACCAGGGGCCGACTGTATTAGTTAAACATTATGTTATTCACTGACCACCTAACATTGTTTTAACAAAGACCTTTGCCATGCATGAGAAATATTTGTGCAGCTAAGGTAAGATGACCCTGATAGGTTAGCGAGTTCAAACACCCACTTTCCCTCTTTATGGTTTTTGCCTCGTTTTGGGTTGTAAATTTCTTCTACTCCAAATACTGTTAAGCATGTTCAACAAAGAGCTGTTTCTTTGTGTGTTCAGGACTGGCTTTCGTCTTGTAGGTGTTCACTCCCTTGTGAATAAGAATCTTCATTGTTACGTGTCCCTTCACACTCTCTTAGAGAACACCCGACTGTTCTCTTAAGACTCGTGTCTTTGAGGCTTCAAATAAAGGAAACCTAAATACAAGACAATTTGATTTCCAGATTTGTATCTTTTCCAATTAAATTCAAAAAATTCCACAACAGATTGTATTAGTTATCCTTTTGCACTGTGCATGTTTTGTTCTGTACATTCAAATTCTTCGTGTTATTCAGGATTAATTTCACTTTAATCCACACTTACTGTATTTACAACAGTTTTTTTTCTTTTTTTTCTTCTGAAGTAATCAACTATAATGGTTTCACTGTAATGGGCTTCAGCGCCATCTTTAGAAGACTGTGAATACACATTCACTGGAAAATTTGTGTGTGGGTGTGTGCGCGTGTGCCTGTGTATGTACTGACCCCCACAACTAAGGACACATTGGTATGCCACTCATTTAAAGTGTGTATAGTACAGACATGAGTTATAGCACATGTATGTGTCTGTTTATTGTACTGTGTGTGTTTTCAGGTGACTCAAGAGACAACCGATTTGCTGCAGAAAGGGATGAATATGGATCAGACACAATGACTGAGATCAACATCGTTGGACGCGTTATCCTCAACCTGTGGCGGGTGATGAAAACTGAGGTAAGTATCCTGACATGGACAACCTCCACCACTTTCTACACCATTTTCTTCGCTGAAGTTGTACTTTGGTCAAGTTTTCCATGCTGGTTATTTATCCCTTTTGAACCTGCGCTGACGTTTTGATATGGTTCATATTTCTTCCCTCACCCTCCCAGGTGACGCTGAACAACTACAGTTATGAGAATGTGGCCTTTCATGTGCTCCACCAGCGCTTCCCCCTGTACAGCCCCCGAACATTGTCTGACTGGTTTGATCACAACACTGACCTCTACAGGTGTATTATCACTCCTACTGTTCATTCTGAATACATGTATCAGTAGTTGTATCTTTTATACTTTTATAAACTTCTGCTCTATATAAATATTCCCAATGTTGTTATATAAGAGAAAACAATCTGGCTTTACAACATTTTAAAGTCAGAATTCTGACTGTTCTCAAATGTTGCTCTTATGCAAGATAAATTAGTTAAAGTCAGAAGTTTGTGAAGTCAGAGTTCTGAGAACAAAGTCAGAATTCTGACATCTAAGTGAAAATTCTGCCAACCTATTTTTTTCACTGCCCCTAAACCTCTTTGGTACACGTATGACTGTAAATGTTTGGTCAAATTAAAATGCTGTCTTGTATATGAGCAACAAGATCATGGGATCGGTTCAAACTTGCATGCAATAAAAACTAAGCCATCAAAATACCTTGTCACTACATTTATTTACGCAGATTTATTTTATTTATGTAGATTTGTTCCCTCCTTTTCACCTTTACTATGGTTTGCACAATTCCTTCGGAGGGAGTGGGCGCAATAACTATGAGCTGCTGTGTATGTTAGGTGGAAGATGGTGGACCATTATGTGAGCAGAGTGCATGGCTCCATGCAGCTTTTGCAGCAGCATGACATCATCGGCAGAACGAGTGAGCTGGCCAGACTTTTTGGGATCCAGTTCTACCACGTCCTCACCAGAGGGTCACAGGTATCAGTACAAACATTTCATTTAATTCTATGTGTGCGTTTTTCAATGTATTCACTGCCATACATTTTAGAGACTTTGGAGATTTCCCGTACCCACGTGATATTGTGTTCAATGATTATCTGTATATACATACCGAATCCACCAAATGAAAGCATGGACTCTCCTTTTTTACTTTATTTATTTTTTTCATAATTGGCAGTGGGGAACAAAAAGCTTGCAAAATTCAACCATATCTCACATTGGACTCTTAAACTGTGTTCTCTCCTAACATGGGTCATTATTGTCATCAACTGGTGATTGCGCATCAGTGAAGTTATTTTGATGTTACACATTTATGGTGGAGTAGATACTCACCCACCCATCCCATCCCCGTTGAAAAATAATTACCGTGATTCCCAAAATACAAGAAGGACTGTGTATAGGTCGCACCTTTCATTTTGGGGTCAAATTCTGGTATTTTCTGTTACTGTATATAAGACACACCAACAATTTGCCAACAATATAATAACTATAGCAAAACAGAATAATTCTCATCTAAACTCTTCATATTTTCTTGTGTTATGTATTTGCTGTGGGGTAGGCACGGGAAGATAGCAGAATCTGATGAGATGATAACGTTCAGCAAAAAATATCAAAAAATATTACAGCTCTAAAATGTAGAATTTTAAAATCTTCGGTCAATAGCGGTTTTTCTATATTATATAAACAGTTTTAGTTTTAAACAAAATATATAATACGGCATTTGTTTGAATAACAAAAAATTACCATGCATACTAATATTAAAAAAACTAAATCTGAATTTACAATATTTTGAAGAATTATTGATTTGAAATTAGTTACCATCGAGTGATGGATTTCAAATCAACCATTCAACTACTATGTGTATCTATTAATTGTACAATATGGATTCCGTCATTTAATGTCAAGGGTTCGCTTTCTTGACCCACACTTTAGCTCAATAGACTGCTCGCGCCTGGTTCACACTGGCATACTTGCAGCCACTGAGTGGGAATCAATCTTGGTGATTGCAATTAATTCATCCACTTCGCCTTGTTCCTGGAGGGTTGGTTGTTTGATCACAGGTACCTTCTAAATCTTCCATAATCGACTTACCTAACCACCGGGTGCTCCTGATTAATGAATGATAAAAACACACAAAATCTTTTGACTAATTTTCATTAAAAAAAAAAAAGAAAGAAAGAAAGATGTGCACAGAAGAAAGTTTGCTTTTAATTACATACAGTATATCAATAAAATTTGCATGGGTATTGCATGGGATGCTTTAGAAGTAATTTTGGTTGGTTTTGTTTACAATCTTAATGTACAAAACGTACATAGGCTTGCTGATTTTTTTTTTTTTAAAGATTAAAAATGAACTTGTTCCAACTTTCTTGGCATAACTATTATTTTACAGATGATACTGAGAAATTTTAATGCTGCTCCATTCTAAATTCTGGTTTTTACAAAGTTCTCAAAGTTTCCGTCAAGTCCGACTTGAGCATTTCATTGTGCGTCTAACACTTGAACTATGCATGAAATTGATGAGAAAAATACATTGAAGACTGATTTGATGATAAAAAGTGAAACAGATCAACACATTTACAATTTTGTGTTTTCTTCCTTTTCTCCATGCAGTACCGCGTCGAGTCCATGATGTTGCGTGTGGCCAAGCCACTCAACTACATCCCAGTAACACCCAGCATCCAGCAGCGAGCGCAACAGCGGGCGCCTCAGTGTCTCCCCTTGGTGATGGAGCCAGAGTCCCGCTTTTACAGCAACTCCGTGGTGGTCCTGGACTTCCAGTCGCTCTATCCCTCCATCGTCATTGCGTACAATTATTGCTACTCCACTTGCCTCGGCCATGTCGATGACTTGGGAACGTAAGAACTACACAAAATCACACCCACAGTATGAACACCATTATGTTGTCCTGCCCTCATGGGGTTTCAGAAAGGCAAGCAGTTGATGTTGCTGTCTTTTAGGCAACATTCAGACAGCAGTTGAAGTGACCCAATTTCCAAATGTTTTGCTCCCATGCAACCTGTATCTTATCTTTTAATGGCAGTTTGAATAACACAGATTTTTTTTTCACAAATGCAACCCAGGATCTGTTGTCATGCAACTTAAGTCTTAACAGCCAGGTTGCTTTCATTCAAGATGCATGCGACAAACGTCACAATTATGTGCTCAAAAAAGCACAAGTAGAGGCATTAAGATGAGATTAATTCTGTTAAAAATTCACTAAGCGCTCCAGTTTGTATTGTTTACTTACCTGTCTTATCTTATATTTTGAAATATATGTTTTTAATCTGGAAGGTCTCGCTGTATTTCCTGTTTGTTCACTATTCGTCTTTAGCTTTCATTAGTGTTTGAAACAAGCTATTCATTATCTTCCCAAACCATGGCGAGCCGCAATTTAAGGATTAAAGAGCTGCATTTGGCTTCGTAGCCGCAGGATCTGACCCCTGCCCTAGAATAAAGAAATGTGAATTTTATGAAATCTTTCCATTTTCTGTTCGGAAACTCATGGGGGTTTATTTTTTCACTCCTGCTCTTTTTAGGACAGATGAGTTCAAATTTGGCTGCACCTCTTTGCGGGTTTCCCCGGAACTCCTCTACCAGCTTCGAAATGATATCACGGTCTCACCCAATGGTGTCGCCTTTGTCAAGGTACAATTCTTAAAGTGGCAATTTAAGTGTGACTTACTTTCGGGATCTATGTTTTGATTTCGTTTTTTATATTTATTGCCCTGTTTGTTATCATTAAAGAGGAAATGTTTCAGTAACTCACTGTATCACCTATGAGGAGAGATATTTTTGCATTGGAAAAGATGTTTCAAAAGTAAGGAACATCAGGAGCAAGGCTTGGACCCCGAAGCAGACAAGGATGCCAAAGTGAAAAGTAGAAACCCTCTGCACACAAACATTCAACGTAACTACAACAAGCATCAGAGACAAGCCTTGGAAAACTTAACTCAGAAAACTGGACTCTAAAGACTAGAATCGTAAATTTGACTTGGAAAATTAACTCAAAAAGGAAATATGACAATTTGCGAGCTCGACGTTCTGACATATCCCTGACAACATAGAACCTAACTAGTCAGACACCAACCCCTATACTACGTAAAGCAAACTAAAGTACCATGGTAACAGGTACACCAAAGAAGAAACCAGTCACAACAGTAAATACAGGACCCAATTGGACAAAATAAAAACCTAATTATCATATTTCTCTGAGTACAAGTCAATTTTCTTCCCTCATTTTTAACACCCATTTTAGGGGAGTCAACGTATCACCGCATAACTCAAAACAGACCAATGTTTTCCACATATCTGAATTTGAATAAAAACAGCAAATACATACTGTACATACTAAAAACAAAAGCTGTGGTATTGATTATTAAATAAAACATTGGCCTAGGGCAGGGGTGTCAAGCTCATTCTTATCGAGGGCCACGTTGCAGATGACTGTGATAAAATACATTTTGGGTGTATTTGTCACACTTCCAACTAGTTTTGAAATCAGAGAGACAATTTCAAATTGACTTACAAATGTGATATTTTGACCGGAAACTTGAATTGGAATGGGCGTTTCGCAGGCCGCGTGAAATGATGTGATGGGCCGGATCTGGCCCCCGGCCCTTGACTTTGACACCTGTGGACTAGGGTATTTGAACATAGCATGTTTTAGTTTTCCCTCAATGAAATACCTGTTAGATTTTGCATTTCTTCAATTATGTGTTGTTTTGACTCTTTTACTTGTCACATATAAATCGTGACGAGCCTTGCATAAATGAAAAGGTTTTGTCACAAAAATGAAAAAACCAAAAAACATTTCTAGGGTATGAATAATTTTGAGGACAAGTGTATATAGTGCTAATGTCAATTGAGACCTATTTAGAAAAATCTGATTGCCAAAAAATTTGAATAAATTCCATATGAAATGACTGAAAATGACATTTTGACTGCTAATTAATTAAAATTTGCTTAAAAGTGAATAATGCGCTTGAATCAATGTAGGCTTCATTTTTTTCATTGGTTTGCACTCAGCAAGTAAGTTAGCTGTATTGCCTTATGTGTCAAGTTTTTGCCAGGTCTTGGGTGAATTTTTTTTCTTTTAATTATTATTTTCTTTTTATTTGAGTTTATTATTATTATTTGTAAGTCAAGCCTTGAGGCCTTGTTTGTATACTGCTTGTTTCAAAAAAGGGCCAATAAATAGATTATGTTCAACCAAACATGATGAATAATCGTGATATCAATATTGACCAAAATAATCGTGATTATTATTTTGGCCATAATCGTGCAGTCTTTGGTCTGTAGGTGACTACCTATGGAAGTGTAACAAGGATGTTTTAACAATTGACGAGGAGATTGGAGAACACGTCCAGGTGTTAAATGGGAGGAGCTATTTGGTGTGTCAGATAGTGTTTAGTGACTTTCAGCGCTTTTAGACAAATCCATGTTCAACTGTCAAAAATATAAAGCAATAAAACTTCAAATTGTTTTATTGTTGCAACACTAGTTTCAGTATATGCACATTGCCTCGTACTTGTCTAATTTGACCCCCTGAATAACCACAACAGTATGTTATTCGATATACGGTGAAGAAATGCGTCTAAAAGTACCGTAATTTTAATGACACACAGCATGTGCTATAATTGGACAGCCATGATCTGTGGAACCACTAAAGTCAGGAGTAAACTTATAATTGTGTTTTCGTAAAGTTCACCCAAATTGAAGTCAAAATGGGTACTGTGAGAAATACAGTAATTATCAAAACACATTACAATGGCGAATGTGAAATACATGACCATGGCAACTGATATCACAACAGAAATGCTACAATGTCAAACGCAGGGCCACTTCCTCTAATCTGGTGTTGGTCTGTGCAGTCCTCAGTGCGGAAAGGAGTCCTCCCCAGCATGCTCGAGGAAATCCTCAACACGCGCATTATGGTGAAGCAGTCAATGAAAACCTACAAGCAGGAAAAAGCGCTGATGAAACTGCTGGATGCCCGTCAGCTCGGACTCAAGCTTATCGCCAACGTCACTTTCGGCTACGCTGCAGCCAACTACTCTGGACGTATGCCCAGCGTGGAGGTGAGCTGCTGAAGACTTCACAACGTCTCAAGAAGTTGCTACTCATGACTAAAATTTAATATTTTCACATGTGTTTAGGTGGGTGACAGCATTGTCCACAAAGCCCGGGAAACCTTGGAGAGAGCCATCAAGCTGGTCAATGACACAAAAAAATGGGGCGCGCGTGTTGTGTATGGAGACACTGATAGGTACTATAGTTACTTAACTGCAAGAATATAATAAAATAGGGGATTTTAAAGGTTTTGGAGTCAGGGACCCCTTTTAGAAAGGAAATTTTCCCAGGACAAATGTTTGCAGAAACAAAACAAAAACAAAAAAAATACACCAAACATAAGTGCCCTTTTTATTCAGAAACATATTCAATTTAACAACACACATATTTGTTACTTTTCAGCTATACTGAAGTTTAGGAATCAAAATTGCAAATTGCACACCTCCTTAACAGATCAAGTCAATTTCCCTCAGAAAGGTTCCTACCAATTTTTTAGTCAAAAACAGCATTATAAAAAAAAATACCGCTTTAGCTTTGCTGGCTTCATAACCTTGTTATCAAGTAACTGAAGACACAAAACGCATTTTGACCATTTAAAAATTATTACATTTTTAAAAGAATATTAGACTGCTGGTTGAATCGATTGCTTTATTAAAGATCATGAATACTTTCACAATTTAATATTAAACACACACACACACAAATATATATATATATATATATATATATATATATATATATATATATATATATATATTTATATATATATATATATATATATATATATATATATATATATATATATTGGATGAATAACCCTTCTGTCCTTCCTAGATGACAGACAGCGAGCAGCAAATGAGTGTAAATCTTGTTGTGTCAGTAGTACAACTCTTACTCATTTATATTGTAAAACTGTAAAGAAAAGAAAATATGCCAAACATAACTCAGTTAAGTCCCATATGCAAAAACGATGTCTTACTAAATGTATACAAATTGTGTAGATTAAATCAGTGGTCCCCAACCCCCGGTTGGTCGATCAACTGGTACCAGGCCGCGTGGGCTGCACCCGAAATAATGTTTTGGAGATGATTTAGTTTAATGGTACGCGCACACCGAACGAGAACGAGACAAAAAATAACGGAGCGTTTTGTATTGTAGTCAATGGAGTTGGCGTGACTGGCCGCGAATGCACGTCGGGCGACGCGAATGGCCGCGCGCGGTCACAAGAAGCGAAATTTTGCCTTTCGCGTTTTTTTTTTTTTTTTTTACTTTTTCCGCGTTTCGCATCGCGACACCCAGTCAACTTCGGGAACATTCAACGGCTCACGCAGGGGGCAGGAATGAATCATGGCGGCCGCTTTGCGGTCACCGGGAGCGATCCAACACGGCCAGCTGAGCTTTCAATACAAAACAGAGCCAAGCAAGAGCACTCACCTGACTTGTAGAAAGGCGTAAGCGAGAATTTGGGACAACTGGTATGTGCAGCGTTTGCTTCATTTAACAGCTGTTGTTAACGATAGCGCAGCATTGTCAGCACAATATTCAGCAGCCAGCACACACCCCGGTCCACAATATAAATATAAGGCGTTCACCGGTCCGTGGTGATCAAAAGGTTGGGGACCACTGGATTAAATCAATCATATAACTGAATTACAAATGATATTCCATTCAATACAAAACGTTAATTAGATGCAAATGAGTTTTTATCAATGGAAAAACCTATGCATATGATGACATATACCAAAGGGAAATACAGTGAACCCGTGGGTAACGGCGTCCCTGCCTTACGTTTTTTTTTCACGTTACGATGTGGAATACTAAGTTTTTTCGTCCCCTCTTTACGGCATTTTTCCGCTTGACGGCATCAATAACTGTCATGACCTGTGCGGTTGGCTGTGTTTATTTTGTTTTGCCTCTGTCTTCAGGAGTTTTTAGTTAATTGCTCTTATCATTCTCGTCAAACTGCCCGCGATGCAACGCGTCAGTCACTAAGATGCCGGTCTGCTATTGTTCGGCGTCATGAACAATAGTCTTTAGCAGCTAAAGACTTGATCTTGTGTGAGTGCTTATAATATCTTATTTATTGTGCGTTTTAGTGCTTATTCCCACTTTAATTCTTTAGCTATTGGTCTTAAGAATACAAGTGATGTCAAAGGTAGAAGTAAGAAGATGATTAGTATGGAAACGAAGCTGAAAATACAAAGAAGGCTAGGCTAGGCTACACTCGCTAAGGATTATGGCCGTAAGTACCTCAAGTCAACATCACTCAAAGGTAAATGAAGTTTAATTGTTCCTTTATACGTATTATACATTTTTTTTTAATTTGGGATGTTATTTAATTGTATACATGTACAGTGGGCTGATTTACGAGATTAATCATTTCCGCGGTTGGCGTTGTAATGTGAATTGGCATGGCGGGCAATCCAAACCTGTTAATTCGCTAATGCATGTAAAACCCCAGGTAAAATATCAAAATTGGATATACGGTACACATTAAAACATCATAAATGAAAAAATATAGAAAAGATTTATTCACCTTTTATGTGACGAGCTTGTTATAGCCATATTCCCCAGTGAGGGTAGGTAGCCTAGTCTAGCCTAGGCTAGGCTACCTTCTTCATATTTCTTGATCAGCTCCAGCTTCATTTCCATATTAATTATCTTCTTACTTCTTTCTTTAACATCACTTGCAATCTTGGGACCCATGGCTCACCCATTCAACTTTGAATTAAGCTGTAAAATGCTCAATAAATAGTTATTTTAAGCAGTCCGTAGCATGCCACCATTTTGACAGTGACGCCGACCAATAGCAGACCAGTATCTTGGGAGTTGTGACGCAGCCCAACAGTAGACCAGCATCTGAGTGACACGTTGCAGCACAGGCAGATTCATGTGACCAGAAAATAAGAGCAATTACCTAAAAACGCCTGAAGATGGACACAACACAATTACAGCCAACCACTAGGGTCATGACAGTTGTTTTTGTTGTAAAGCGGGACGTCGTAAGCTGACAAAAAAACGTAAGGCAGGGATGTCGGGGGTCCACTGTATATTATATGAAAAAAAGCACAATTTTGAATATGCATATACAATTTGGAAGCTTCTACCTGGGCTTTTACACGCAATAGCTAATTACCATACATTACTATTGCCCACCATACAACGTTTTCGCCTTATGATCCCAACCTCGGAACAAATACATTTCGTATGGCGGGGGTCACCTGTACCTGGCACAAATGAAAATGCTAACGATACAAGGCAACACTATAAAACATGCTGAAGATAAAAACTAACATTATTTTGCATATCTAGTCACAAGCTGGACCAACAAAACTAAAGCCCGTACTTCTCAACAGCAAAATGCACCATCAACAGACTAAGCCAAACAAGGCACACATTTGTACCTGGTAAAAGATAAACTAAATCAGTTTCAAAACACCCGAATTATTTCACGGATCCCACTTTTAGAACCACTGCAATAAAGTTCCATAGTTTGCATGTTTTTGTTCTGTCTTGCCTTAAAACAACGACTGCTAGCAAATCAGAAAAATGTGCATTTTAAATGTCATTCTTCTCATTTACAGACAAATGTTTGACATTTGTGTACTGATCAAAATTTTATTTGTACCTCACCTGTTTGGATGCTTTAGAATTTTTTGCATTTGTGTGTAGATTTTTGATGCAGAAAGGTTTGCTAACCTAACCTACCTTTAGACAGAGACGGAAGAGACGATGTAAAATAACAAAATGCTTTCTGTTGTGCAGCTTGTTCGTGTTGCTGAAAGGCGCCACCAAAGAGCAGGCCTTTAGGATCGGCAATGAGATGGCAGAGGCGGTGACTGCAACCAACCCAAAGCCGGTCAAGCTCAAATTTGAGAAGGTAATTGAAAGCAAAAGCTAACAAAACAAGCTTTATTCATCCCTCCCCCATGTACACGGAGATAAATCATTGACCCGTGTGTGCACGTAATCGTCCGTCTCAGGTGTACTTGCCCTGCGTGCTCCAGACAAAGAAGCGCTATGTGGGTTACATGTATGAGAGCCTTGACCAAAAGGAGCCAGTGTTTGATGCCAAAGGAATTGAAACCGTGAGACGCGATGGTTGCCCTGCTGTTTCCAAGGTAACAGGCAAAGCACCCCCTTTCCTCTCCTTTCCATTCCTTTCCCCCTCCCCTCCCCTCCCCTCCCCGTCGATCAACCCTTGATTTAAAAGTGTAGAGACAGGTTTTTTTTGCCTGCTAAATTTCACAATACAGTACAATATAGTACGGAGCAAATATGCATATATGAACAGGAAACACACCTGTCACACATGCATGCATAACGTATATGCAAATACATGTTCAATTCTTCATTGAAATGATCATCTTAATGTTTTGTGTGGCCTGATCAGATTCTGGAGCGATCTATCAAGCTGCTCTTTGAGACGCGGGACATCAGCCAGGTCAAACAGTTTGTTCAGCAGCAGTGTGTGAAGGTTCTGGATGGCCGGGCCAGCATGCAGGACCTAACCTTCGCAAAAGAATACAGAGGCAGTGCCTCATACCGGCCTGGTGCCTGCGTCCCTGCGCTGGAGCTCACCAGGTGTGTGCCTTATACATCTGTGTGTGTCGGTTGAAAAGAATCAAAGACACAGTTGAATAGGATAGAATTGAAGAAAAGAATCACATACACAATAGGTATGGGCCACCGCCTGGTTGTAATGCATCATATTTACGTTCTTCCAATCCATCTCTATTTATAAAAGCTGAGTTTTATTTCCTTTGGTTTTTTGTTTTTTTTGTGCGGTGTCATGCAGGCAAGCAACAATAGCTAGGAGGTCGACGCATTGAGTGTTCCTGTATTACACAGTCGATGAATGTGCAGTGCACAAACTGAGAAAGTACAGAAAGGCAACTTGGCTGATTTGACCATTCTTATTTCATCACATTCAATATTTTTCTGGTTAAACTCATATTGCTGGGCAATATTTGAATTTGCATCTATTTCTTTTTATTTGAAGTACATGCACACATAAAATGTGTGTGTGTGTGTGTGTGTGTGTGTGTATATATATATATATATATATATATATATATATATATATATATATATATATATATATATATATATATATATATATATATATATAATAAAATACAAATAAAACAACCCCGTTCCTCAGTACTTCGTTGTAGTTTTTTCACTAAATAATTATTTACTCAGAAATATTTGGAGGACTTCGATTAAGTCAAACATGTCGAACTTGATCCTTGTGCATGTGTTAGAAAAAGGGAAAAAAACCGCTGTCTCGTGCTGCTTCGCTGGATCCTCTTGTTGCTCATTGTCTGGCTGCAAATTTACAGTAGTCACGTCTGTTGCCTGGCAACGCAGCTTGTAACGGCTTCTTAGGCACACGCAAGATTGGATTGACACCGCACAATTTGGATCCAACGGCGAATGCACAGTTTGCAATGTACTGTATAATGAATGATTGTCTACTTCAATGCTATATCACTAATTCTGTATTTTGAATTCAGGCTTGCATTAACACGTCTGATCTGTGTGCACGCTAATTGCATAAGATTTCCATTGATGTTTTGAGCAAGACGGATTCTCCTCTTTGAGAAGAGTAGTGCATCAAGACATGTATGAAATGTCACACGGTTGGTCATTCCTCGGTCCATGTCGCGCAGACGTATGATGGCGTACGACCGTCGCCTGGAGCCTCGCGTGGGAGAGCGCGTGCCCTACGTGATTGTGTACGGAATGCCCGGCGTCCCCCTCATCCAGCTGGTCCGTCGCCCTCTGGAAGTCCTGCAGGACTCCGGCCTCCGCCTCAACGCCACCTATTACATCACCAAGCAGATCCTGCCTCCGCTGGGCCGGATGTTCCAGCTGATTGGCGTCGATGTGTTCAGCTGGTACCAGGAACTTCCCAAGGTGAAACAGCTTGAAGAAAGGGAGTATATTGGGAAGGGATTATATTAAGTGCTGCTTTATGGCAATTACCTCGTATGCCATTCTATAAATGAGCAGACACGTCCTCTGCTGGTGGATCTTGATAGCTGTATGCCCACACACACTCAATAATACTAACCATGAACTATTGCCCAGTATACATTTTCAGATTTCAGATTCAACCTTTTCTTCTATATCGAGCAGACTGCAAGAAATTTAGCGTGCCAATGTACACATAAACAAGAGTCACTTGTTAGAGGCTCATGGGGACACCTAGCAGCCAACAATAACAGCACAAGTCTCAAAGTAAATGAATGTCTAATCCCGCGATTCTCTTCCAAACGAACATACAAGTGACAATCTCACACAAATACAACAGATAACATGAAAGACTTACTTTTTGGTCATGAATTCCGCACTTACATCGAATATAGAGACACTGTATACAGTGGGCCCCCGTGTTATGAGATGAATCCGTTCCGTGGTTGGGCTCATAAGACGAATTCACTGTATGGCGGGCAATCCAAACCTATGTTCAATAAGTAATGCGTTTAGAACCCCAGGTAAAAACATCAAAATTGTATATATATATATTAAAAATTGTTACCAAATAGTGCTAAAAAAGTGCTACGTATATATAATGTGCATGTATACAGATCAGAAAACATCATAAATAAAAAATAGAGATAGGATTTATTTACCTTTGAGTGGTAATGCCCATATTCCCTAGTAAGGGTTGCCGAGGCTAGGCTAGCTTCGTATTTCTTGAATATTTCCAGCTTCGTTTCCATATAAATCATATTCTTACTTCTCTCTTTATCATCACTAGCGATCTTGGGACCCATGGCTAACCCTTTCCAGTTTGAATTAAGCAGTAAAATGCCATTTTGAAACAAGTGAGGCCGACCAATAGCGGACTAGCATCTCCGTGAGGAGACGCCGACCAATAGCAGACCAGCATTGTAGTGACACGTTTCTTGGATGCATTGGGGGCAACAGAAAATAAGTGGAATTATTACGCCTGCACATGGAGATAAAACAACACAAATACAGCCAAGCCCCTAGGGTCATGACAGTTGTTTTTGTTGCAAAACCGGGAAAATACCATAAAGAGGGGATGAAAAAACTCAGTATTCCACATCGCAACGTGAAAAAGACGTAATCCAGGGATGCTGTAACACAGGGATCCACTCTATCTCTCAGTATACATATACATTATGTGGATAGAGTTCATGCCACCGAATCTTTTGATGGGTTCAAAGTAAAAATATATTTATCTTATATTATGACGCCTTCAAGGTCAACCCAAGTTGATAATAAAGTCATTATAGTGAAGAACCTCCGGACACCCAGGGGTTAAGCAATAAATTGTTCATCTTTTTCCTACTTTGTGCCAAGGAACTACCATGAAACAGTTTTCTGTAGTTGTAGGGCAGGCAGTTATAAATTAGACCTGGCATCAATCATTTCTGTCATGTAAAGCATGATAATGCTTTACATGACAGAAAAATACACAGACTGACTGACGATTACGTTTTCGTCTGACTTGAAAAATGACGGAGCGACGATGACGCAAAAGGGCTCCGACTAATGTCGGACCAGCAAAAAAATGTAAGTCCCCACCTCCGTTGATTCCCACGCCTGGCATTTTGCGGCACAACACGATACCAAGTCAACCATTTGATGCTTGGCTGAGACAAGTTAGAGTGATGTGTAGTGGCAACTTCCTGAAAAAGTCACTTCCTGTCCAGATCCAGAAGGCCTCCTGTTCATCAGGCTTGGGCGGGGATGACGCGGCCAGGAAAGGCACCATCTCGCAGTATTTCACCACGCTCCACTGTCCCGTGTGCGATGAGCTCACCCAGCTGGGCGTATGTTCACGGTGTCGCGCTTGGCCCCAGCGCGTCGCCGTCACCCTCCAGCAGGACATCAGGCAGCGGGAGCGCGAACAGGAGCAGCTCCTCAAGGTCAATTTTTCTCACGCATACTCGCTAAGGCGTGGCGCTTACCCTTGTCTTGTTTGGTGTCGCAGATCTGCAAAAACTGCAGCGGCTGCTCGGAGCGCCAAGTGCCGTGCGTGTCGCTGGACTGTCCCGTCCTCTACAAGCTGAGTCGAGTGAGCAGGCAGCTCTCCAAGGCGCCCTACCTCCGACAGCTGCTCCAAGACTTGTGATGGATGCTGCCTGTCACGGCTTATTTGGCGCGCTGTCACCTGCGCCCGCTTTGAAATGTTTCAACGGTGCTTCGCCTGAACCCTGTCGGGTTGTCATTGTGTCTCGTCAACTACTAATTGTATTTGTTATACAAGTATGGTCTGCTTTGAGCATCCCTCATAAAGCATATTCACGAGGAATCCACGCTCATCTCAGTCATTGAGTCTTGTGAGCGCTGGCGCAGCTTCACATCATTGCAAACTACATTCATATTGGACTTTGGACTACAGTTTAATGTAAATAAACCTTGTGATATTCATCATTACATTCTTACCAAATCAGCATAAAGCCAATTACATCCCCACTCTGAATGCTGCTTTTATTTGATACATTCTGTTGAGGGATGCTACCTTGATTGTATTCATGCACATTTAGTGTGATTTTTTTTTTAAACCTGGGATGTTGCAATACTGTGTTTTGATAATTTATGTGTGCGTTTCAAACTGTGCTTTCATTGAACCGTGTTAAGGTTTGACTTGTTTGTAAAACTGTTGGAAAAAAAAACTTTTTCTTTTAATGGATATTGCTGTGAGTTGGAATTGATATAATAAAAAGTTGCTGTATTCAAATGCTTTTCTAACAAAGGGTTGGATCACAGTGTGATGATACACTTAACTACACATGACACAGACAAAAACATTTCACCAAACGTGCAAAACAATCACATTTTTACAGTTATCAGCACATTTTGCATCATGTTGGATGCATCTTAGTAGCTTGCAGTAAGATGACAATGGATTTGATGAACATCAATTTACTCAACTGTCCATGTGCAAGGCACAGATTTTCCATCAGCCAATGTTTAAAAGTCTTCTGAGCAACACTGCCTGGCCCAAAAATTACAATTTAGTTGTAATGTTGTATACTGTTTAGTGCCATATTCAAATGTTTTTATTTCAGTTCGGTATTTGTAAGACTTAGATCTATGAAAGAATACCAGCAGGGGCTCAAGCTCTTAATTCTTTTCTTGGTGTGTGTGTGTGTGTGTGTGCAACTCTACACACACACACACACACACACACACACACACATTAATATTATATATATATATATATATATATATATATATATATATATATATATATATATATAATATAATTAGATATTTCTGTGCAGTGTGTGCAATGTTCACTAAATTAATCTATCAATTAAACAATGAGAGAAAGCTGTTAGAGTACGTTGCAGTTGGTAGACGATTAAAAAAATAAATATAAAAAAAAATACAATAAAAATACAATAAAACTTTCAAATACCATCTGTTTGTATGTATGTATATATATATATATATATATATATATATATATATATATATACATATACACTGTATATATATATATATATATATATATATACATATACACTGTATATATATATATATATATATATATATATATATATATATATACATATACACTGTATATATATATACAGTGGGCCCCCGGGTTACGAACTTAATCCGTTCAGCGGCTACGCTCGTATCTCGAATTGCTCGTATAGCGGGCAATCCAAACCCATGTTAATTCGTGAATGCGTGCAACGCGCGCCGAAGCCTTAGGTAAAAACGACACACTGTATACATATATTAAAATAGAGCGACATAATCTGCTGTACACTTGCATTACATAATAAATACAATGGATAAATAGCTTTTACCTTTGAAACGACGAGACTTGAGCTGGGTGTAAGCAGAGGGGTGGCAGAGTCCAACGCTCAAAGTTAACACGGCGATAGATATGCTATTGGTCTTACAGTGTTAGAGTAACTCTTTCAGTCAGGGTGCAAATCACGCAGATACTAAAACATCATCCTCTTATTTCTTTCTTTACCGCTGCTAGTAATTTTAGAAGCTATGTCTAACAGATAAAGTTTGCAAAGTCTTCACAACATTCCGTTTTTCACAAATTTTCTCTCCTACCTTCCATCCTGTCCCATCAAGCTAGATAAAGGCGTTCGGCCAATAGCATATCGGCATTTCTGTGATTGACGTGTGACGCCGGCCAATAGCATCTCCGTGAGTGAGACCGGGTGACCTTAATCGACCAATAGCATATTCGCATCTCCGTGACTGACTGATAATTATTCGCACTTTTTTTTAAACGGTTGGAATGTATTGACAATTAATTTAAAAAAAAAACACACATTTAAACCAATGACAATTCTTTGTCCTGCAATCGGCACATTTAATTTCATGTCAGCTGTTTTTCCCTTTAGCTGTACAAACACTACACTTAAATGGTAATATATTTAGACACCGTGAGTGAGACAGTCAGTGTGACGTTGTAAGACCAATAGCGTTCACGTTACTGGCACAAGTATCTACTGATGATTGATGATGTCGCTACTGTTGATTTTATTGACACAATTAAACGAGAACATTTCTACATACTCAATGGCCGGCATGTCGAATTGCTCGTAAGGCGAGAGGTTTGTTCGTAAGCGGAGGACAAAAATCTCCCTGATCCACGCTCGTAAGGCGAATTGTTCGTAAATCAGGGTGCTCGTAAGCCGGGGGCCGACTGTATATATATATATATATATATATATATATATATATATATATATATATATATATACACACACACACACACACACACACACACACACAACATTTTTTCTGGACTATAAGGCGCACTGGACTATAAGCCGCAGGTCATAACATCAGATAATCAGATATTTGTGCAAACAGATGGTATTTGAAAGTTTTATTTCAAACACACGAGGGCCGGGCGATAATAGTGATGTATTGCAATACAAAATTCATTTTGCTAATGATTTAGTTTTAATCTTTGGAAATTGGATTGACTGCCATTAACAGCTAAAGAAGTCAAAGATCCAGGAGGGAAATTGAAATGAAAGGCAAACAATTTAGAAGCAATGTTTCCGGCCAGGCAGTGAACTCTTCCTGTGCAAGTCAACGTTTCAGTCATGGGGCAAAGGATCGGACAAATCATGGCTCACATCTGGAGTTGAGAAATTTGAAAGTGAGGTTTCAGTCTCTCTTCACTCTGTCAGGGAAAAGCATCAGTTTGCGTTTGGGCGAGTCTCCCACCAGGGAGACCGTGTCGGATGAAGAGGAACCCTTTGCAGGTTCGGTCAGCTGCACGCCGGAGGGAGCCAAACCACTGTCCCCGTCGGTATCCAAGGGAGAAGCCTTATTGGGTGAACCGACAGGACTTGCCGCGTCGTCCATTTCTATGACTTCAAAGTCGGCATCGTTCCACTGATCTGCTTCGTTCTCCTCGTCCTCCTCCTCAATCTCCCCAGAATCCAGCAGCGCCCGTCGATACTCGCTGTCGTCAGCATCAGGTCGGCCCCTCCTGTGACGTTTCCTGACCGGGCCGATGGATACGGAGGCCAGCTTGTACATGACCGGGAAAAGGATCGCGGTGAAGGTAGCGGTGATAAGCGACAGGTACATCAGCAGCGGGTGTCCGTGGATCTTCCCGAGCAGGAAGCCCACGAGGGCGGGAAACACCATCTCGCCCAGGGCGGCGCCCACCACGAACACGGCTGCCGAGCGGCCCGTCACGGTGGTGTACTGCTCCAGCCAAGAAATTCCGCTTGGGAACGTGGCGGACATGGAAGCCCCGTACAAACCGGTGCAAATCCACAGCATGGTTTTGTCTTTGCTAAAGAGGCAGAGGAAGAGAGAGGACAGGGTTGTGCCCACCAAGCTCAGCAGTATCATGGTGCCCGGGTACAGGCAAGAGGCGAAGAAGATGGCCAGCCCCCGACAGGTGGCAAAGGTGGCCCAGAACAAAGAATTCAGCCCGGCCGCTTGGGACTGATTCATTTGAGCGTAATCCTTGGCGAAGGTGAAGATGAAGGAGCCGTAGGCCACCTCGGCGCCTACGTAGGCGAAGAAAAAGAAAAAGAGCAGGACCACAAGCGCCGTGTGGTGCCTGGCCACGAGGGGCTTCGCTGAGGACGTCCTGGCTCTGCCGCGCGACTTGGCGCCACCGTCAGAGAGGAGGAAGAACGGACAGGAGGTGAAGAGGATGAACAGGCCGATCACGATGTAGGCCCACATGGATTTGAGGTTGCCGCCGGCGCTGTGGACAAACTGCACGATGGCGTGATCGTCGTTTGCGATGGGCCAGCTGGGTACGGGGGACGTGGCGTTGCTGGAGAGCATTTGTGCGCCGTCAACGCTATTGCCGTTGTGTCCGAACAGCAGTTTGGCTATGATTGGTGACACAAAGGCGCCGGCTGCAAAACTGAAGTGGAGAGCCTGCATGTGAGGTCCAGCCTGCTCACCCCATGTATTCAGTATGAGGACGTTTCCGCCTGCCAGACAGGAATGCAAAAGTCTTCAAATTACTCATTCCCTGTGTATTTCATCAAAAAGTGCTGATTGTCTCAACTAGTTGTTGGATGGGTCGCCCGTTTGAATAAATAAACGCCTCATAAACAGAGGTGGGCGCCGTCTGTCAGTCCATTGCCGAAGGACGCCCTTTTGCAGATGGACCGACGAATAGCGGGAATGCTTAAAAAAAATGAAAAGACGAATTAAAAATGTCGGAATTGTAATTTTGATTAGTCATTGTATTCATCAGGATAGACAGTGAGTCAGATGTCCGTCAGCCTGTCACGCCGCTTTTTGCTTACTGAAATATAATTCAACTGACTTTGATGTTTATCTGCTATATTGCTGCATCTTTACAGTTCAAACTGCAATCAACCTGCAGTCAATGTGACAATCGCCACTTTATAGCCCCACCAAGCATTGGAGGAATATGTTCAGTTGAGTTAATAAACTGCGTTGGTTCAATTCATTCACAGCTGACTTTACTGGAGATTTCTTTGTAGTTGCCCCCTGTTTTAGTCCTGGTTTAATTCCTTGCTGATAAGAGCATTCTGGGGTGCATTTCAAATAACCAATGAATGCTGACTAAATTTGCATCTTTTCTCTAATTGGCTCTTGGCCAGGAAATGCAAGATAGAAGTTTTTTAATTGAAGAATTAAAGATCCCCAAAATACTTTTGTTTCACTTGTAGTGTGTGTGACAGGTGAAACTTAAACAAATGTTGTAGTTGTAGGGCCGGCAGTTATAAATGAAATTATAAATAAATTATCATAAGTTAATAATTTATGATTATACATGATAAAATTATATATGAAAACCGGCATCTACCATTTCCATGCTTTATCATGTAAAGCATGATAATGGCATCCAGTGGACGTGATTGTTAATTGCACTCTCGTTCCCTTTATTAAACATGATGATGGATTATAGCCTCAGGTTAAACCCCTTAGCTGGCTTTGTTCTCATGCGACACTTATATTACTGTGTTATGTTTCAATTGCAGTGTAACTGTAGAACCACAGACATGGTGTTAAGTGTTAATAATAAAACAGAAAAATGTATTCGTGTGAGTGCAGACAGAGGTAGAGCAGCGCCTGACGAATGATCGACCAGGGGAAAAAAAAAGTCAAATGTCACCCTCTAGTGGTGGCAAAAGGTTGGGAAAATACACCAATGGCCTGGTGGACGGACGATATCACTTTCATCTGGCTTGAAAAAAACGACGGAGCCAGGAAGACAGAAAGGGCGCGCGGCTCTGACAAATGTCGAACTAGCAAAAAGACTGTAAATTGCCCACCTCTACTCATAAACTCAACAAGACAAGTTAAGTTGTGTAAGGATAATGAATGACATGAAATGATTCACAATGAACTCGAATGGGCTGAATATGTTGATGTTGGAAACATTAGAATCTGTAAAATCTGAAGTGGAAACTGGAGGTTAATACGTGGGTACGGGCCATCCGGAACATATTCACAGTGCTACATTTTGTCATGTTCCAGCCTCATGCCAAGATGTGTTACACTGAAGGTTGCAGAACACTGCTTTTGTGGCCACAATCGGTAAATAATGATGACACACATCGGTATGTCATCACTATTTACTGAATCTAAAATTGTGTATCCAAAGATTCTGTTGCTCTTTACCAGTGAACAATCTGGTTCAAGAAATGATCTAACCCTTTCACTCCGTTGCCACAATGTGTCGCGGCGCTTTTGAAAAAATGGCAGTGGGTATGGGAATAGTAGGAATAATATAAAATGGCATCCCAGCGGTGACATACATTACATACCTATCTACATATTCTCGTGGCATTTAGCAACTTTTCCATACACAAGTGAGTGTTGGGCCCACTGGCAACAAGGTAGGTTGTGTTGTACAATTTCTCATCCATTAACCATCTAGTACTGCAGAAACATATTGAAAATATGTGGTAAATTAAACTCATTACTATGTATTGTAGGTGTTTGGTGATCATTTTAACTAATCTGGCACGTTTTTTGTATAAGTATGTTGGTCTACGGCAAGGGTTCTGAAACAATTTGGAGTCAGGGACCCCTTTTATAACAAATTTTCAAGGACCCCCCTTGCAAGTGTTTGCAGAAAGAAAAAATGATAATTTAAGAATAATTTAAGCCAAACATAAGTGCCCTTTTTATTCAGCAACAAATTCAATTTGACAAGCATTTTTGTTTTCAGCTGTACTGAAGTTTATAAAATAAAAATTGCACGCCTCCTTAAAACAAACTGGGTCAATTTCCTCCAAAAGATTGCTGCCAATTGTTTCGTCAAAAACAGCATTATAAATGAAATGCAACGTTAGCTTTGATGGCTCCATCGCCTCGTTAGCAAGCAATTGTAGACACAAAACGCATTGACAAATTTCCAAATTATTACATTTTAAAAAACATATTAAAACTGGTTGAATTCATGAATACTTTTAATTTAATGTAAAATAAAATGAAATTAAAAAAAAAAAAATATATATATATATATATATATATATATATTTTTTTTTTTTTTTGGATGAATAACCCAATGTTCTGATACAATGGCTATCTATCGAAGTCAGGGGTCGGCAATCTGCGGCTCCGGAGCCGCATATGACTCTTTCATCCCTATGTTGCGGCTTTCCATGGTTTGGGAAAATCAATAATGCTTGGTTCAGATCGACTACGTGGCTGTCGTAACAAGCGACGCATTTGAATTGCGGTCAATGCTGTTTGCATGTTTGGGTGATAAGGCGACATCTATTGCACGTGTTTGGTGTGACGGGACACAAAACATGATGTGAGTGAAAGGAAAACAGGAAACAGAAATAAAGTGCAGCCTTCCACATTAAGAGCAAACATCAGCTGTACATGAAACTCTGGTGGCGTGTTCAACTGGAAGGAGTTAGATCTATTGTTATAATTTATCAAGTGAAGTGATACCTCAACATACGGTGGCTTCTGTACAGTTTTTTTCCTTCATATTACAAAATGTACTTAGCATATAATAGACAAACAAAACAAAATTTGAAATCTCAAAATTACCATTTGAATTGAGATTCTCCTGCTCGTTCACATGGCTGCCCTGTGATGAGGAGTAGCCGTCGGATATTAGTGCACTTCCCGGGAGAAGACATAGAGGAGTCTATAATTACTACTGATGACTTGAACACTGTGCAGAAGACCGAGATATGACTACACTACACTCTTAATATCATAAAGCTTTCTTTTTCTGCTGTTTGAAACATGGCCTCACTCGAAAGGTCATGTATAATAACATTTAATGTGGTGTTTTTGAAGTGCTTGGAATGATTTAAATGTAAAACGCGATTCATAAGATGACAAAAATCATAATACGAAAGCCATTCAGGAGCGAATTGATTTACGAAAATATTAAATTTTGAAAATCGGGTGTTTCAAAACCGATACGGTATATATTGGAAACTGGGCGTCGTACTGTGTCACTTTGTATCGCAATGTGTGTATACAAATATTTTTTTAACATTTTCATTTCAGATTTAATGTGTTTGTGGCTCCCAAGTCTTGTCCATGGAAACCGAGTCAGAATGGCTCTTTGCATGTTAAAGGTTGCCGACCCCTGATCTAGGTAGACAGAAAGCGTGCTATCAATGCACGGCCGGAGGTGGCGCCAAAAAACAAAGACCACTATTTGTTGACATACCTGTGTCCAGAATCCCCATAGAGATGCCGATGCTTGACATAAAGCCGGTGAGGAGTAGAGCATGTTTGCAGAAAGGGATAGCACACATTCCGCATGAAGTCATCAGCATAGAAAAACCTGACGGGCCAGATTATCCAAAAGAACATCATGTGCTTCATGCTTCAGGAAAAATGATACAGCGTTCTCTCTTTTGCAGTTGATGGGGACTAGAAAACCCCCACGGTAAATGAACTCTGTCAAGTAGGATTAACCTCCCCCCAAAAAAAGCGTAAAGAGGGCCAAAAAAACGTTGCGGTCCATGTCGTAAGGTGAAAAAAACATGAGACCCCTCCCCCACATGTACGTCACTGCAGAACTCTTATCACAATACAAGCGCACTGCTTGAAAAGAGTCATGAAGAGTTGTTGCCAAATCACCCATATATAAGGCTTGGACCGCTTCAAACTCCATGTTAGGACTGACCTTATGAGTGTTATTGCAGAACACGGGGTAGGTGCTGCAGTACACTCATGGCCTTTTTTTTTTTTTTTTTTTTGGGGGGGGGGTAAAAAACTGAAGGCACAAAAAGTAAACCACGAAGTGGCGAGTGAACACTGTACAGTATATGTGTGACAAGTGATAAGAGAGCAATGGAGTAGGACTTACCTAGCAGCAGATTGGGATTAATGCAGTCAAAAAGGACACCTCCCAAAAGTGACCCTGCAATGTAGCCTGCAGATCGGCCGATGAAAATGTAGGAGATATTGCTGATGTCTTTCTTCACATTCAAAGCCAGGTCCTCAAAGGTGGGTCCAATAACCGAGATACCCATTCCCTAAAAATGCAAGATATTGGTCATAACATTTGATGTGGAATTGAGTGAGGTGTTTTTCTTGCTTCAATACTCAATTTTGTAGCTGCCCACTTAGAAGTGCAGTTTGACAAAACATTGTTTGCTTTTACTCTCTATCCTGTACTCTGTTCAATTTCAGTTATATACAGGACCCAAATTGTTGGTACCACAGTGGGGTAAAAAACAAAAACAAAAAAAAAAACACAGAGATCGCAGAAATATCATGAATTGTGGAAATGAGTCTGTCTAAATGAACCAAAAGCATAACACATTGCATTTGCACACTTCGACTTATCAGAATATAAAGTTGTTCATTTCCGCATTCTTTCCTAAGTGAATAATGGAGAGACTGAGCTTTGTGATATTTTCAGAGGGTGAAGAGGGCATAAAATAGATTCTTTCAATTCGTGGCCCATTCCCTCCAGTTATTTTTTTTTACAGCTCCTGACTCTCACAAAAAAAGGGAAATTGTCATATTAGAGAGAAATAAAGGCTGTCTGAGAGTATCGTATTTACCGTATAAGTCGAGGGTTTTTTTTCCTACTCATTTTCAAACCCCGTTGCCGGGGTTGACTTATGTCCACATAACTCAAAACCAGACCATTTTTTTCCCACCTATCTGTGTTTGATTAACATACATTTGAATGTGAAATAAGTCATATCATGTCATTTACAAGGCTTAAAATATACCTCTAAATTGTTATAGCATGCATCCATTTTAACGTGTTTGCACTTTCATAAGCGCTGCCTTATTGTCTCTTTGTTGTCATCAACAGTTTTTCTGGTGGGCTTTGACAGATTCTGAAAAGGAAAAGAAAAGAAGGCTTGTCTTATCTCCTTCAGCCCTTGGACATGTGCTTGAATAAGCCAGCATGGATAAAGCAGGTGGGGAGAGACAGTGAAGTGCAACCTTCCACGCTCTGATCTCAAAATGCACACACAAATAAAATAAAAGCCTGATTTTCATGTTAATTTGAGCCTTTTTTTTAATGCAATATAACTTTTATCGGTGTCAAGATATTTCAGTACTTTTTGAGTTTTACTTTCGTTAGAGGAAAAATCACCAACAAGTTTGCATTCTCCAAAGCCGATGTCCCGTTTTCATCATTTCCTTTTGATTGTTTGCACTTGCTTAACTAACACTCCTTGTTAAAACCCTTCTCAAAAGTTTGACCTCACTATTTGTTTTACTTTTGCAAACAGGAAGATCAAGATTTGCCAGCACGCTTAGTTAATGCTAGTACTTTTATGTTCAATTAGGTGTTAATTTTGCATTGAATATAGCGGTGCCTTGCGTTTAAATTGTTCGGTCAAGAATCAAATAAAGCTATCGCAAGTGCGTGTGTAATAAACACAGTGTCGGTTATTTATTTTTATTTTTTTAGAATTTGATTAGGTGCCTCTACTTGCACTAATCCTAATGACAATGCAATGCAGTATATGGCGGGGGGTCCTGAGGATACCCCCTTCTGGTGGAGTACCCGCCCCTGCTAACTCAAACAACTGCGATGGCTGTTTGATGTAAACAAAAGCCGAAATGTTCATCTAAATTTCAAAAACTTCATTTGTGACGACGCCAATGTCTTCTTACCAAGCCGAGAAAGGATGCGCATAGAGTGAGGCTAACCATCCAGCGTCCGCAAGACGTGTACCCGCCGCCTCTGACCACTTTCACCCGGTCGTCGCATCCCGGATTCGTCTTCCTCTTGGTCGCCTTGAGGGCACTCTTCAAGCCGCCTCTCTCTGCGTCCTTCCTCTTGTCAAACAAGGTGTCCTCTTCCTGCTCGTCGTCCATGCTAGCGAAGCGAACGTGCTTCTTCTTCACCGCGGCGGCGGCGGTAGGAGAGGACCCGGCTGACATCAGCTCTCTTGCGTGACGGGGACAAATATTACAACTTGAAGGCCATGTAAATGAACCCGAGCCTAGCTAAGTCGCCCTTCGATCCATAGGTAAACCTTCTTCGACGAGGCGAAGGCTCCCGGCTCGTCCGTCATCATGTCAACAGTGGGGCGGGTCAGAGGTGACAGATAAGAGCACTGCACCGCCCTGCGTTACGGATGAATCGTATCCAAAGACCCAAAGACCGCTTATTAAAAGACAAACCCGTAACTCGGATGATGGCGCGCTGCCCTCGCGATTTGAGTCTTGCGTCAGGGAGACGGAACGAGAGGTTCTGATTAACGTTCACAATTATTAGAATAAATTCGCCAAAGAAATACCGTGAACAGCCGCGCCACGTGCTAATGACATTTCGCATCATGTATAATTTATCAGAGTAGGACCTCTTGCAAATTTGCTCCCATTTATTTGCTTGATTGTAATTTATGCGAGTCTTTGAAGGCTACTTAGTGACCTCTAGTGTTTGGAAGAGAGATAACAAGCGTTAAAGAAAAATAAAGTAAGGTCATTAATTAGTACATCCGTCTGTCCGTCCGTCCGTCCATCATCTTTCATTTTTACCTGTGTGATGTTTATTCGATGGAATAGGGACAACATCCTGGGTCAATTTGACCGAAACTCTTTTGCGTATGTAATCCTGTTAACAAATCCTGTGAATACTTTCCCCCCCTCAGAAGCAGCAATACTACTTCTCGATCATTTTGTGGTTTTGCTTATTTATTGTTTTGAAGCACTGTTACAAAAATATATTCACATAAATGCATACAAATGCCAAGTTTTTGTTTAAACGTACGGCATTAAACACACTCACTTGCCACCAAGTTGCCCATAGCCATCTAACCTGTTTATCTGCATTATAGGGAAAGAAGCAACTGAACAAACGTAGGTGGATCAATAAGGATAGTCAGAGAAAACTCTCTTTTTTTTTTTTTAAACTGTGATATTCCAGTTCTCATACAATATATTTCATTGTGACATCCTGCAGCAGATAAAATAACAAATACAATGGTACTGGGAATTTGGAAACATCAAACAATAAAATGTCAACTGTGACCATTTGGTGTCAAGTTCGACTTCATAAAAGGGACGGAAGTAGCTGGTTTTGTACAAAACCTCGATCTGTACTCGCAGCAAGAATGAAATGCACACATACATGCACTGAGAGGACAATTTAAAATAAAAAGAGAAACAATACATACACAATAAAATACTATAAGATCATGAGCAATACTTTCAAACACGGAGCAGAAAGAAAAAATGTCTCATAAAAACAAAAACGTGTGACATGAAAACATTGCATTTTATGAGGCACTTGTAAGCAATTACTACACATACAATCAAAATATATACATTTTGCCCTCATTCACTTTAGGCTGAACAGATTCTTTGTCAAAATTTTGTAAAAAAAAAATGATAATGCTAATTAAAATAGAATGGCAAAGCAATGGCAGAAAGGCACATAATAGCGCTTCAGCTATGTCTATTGCGCTACAAAGCACGATGTCCTGCACACTTTGGAAATGACTGACCTGAATAGATCCAACCACAATAATAAAGTATGCTAGAATAATGTTTAGAATATGTAAACCCTACAGATGCAAAAGGTTCATACAATTTGTTAATTAAATTCCAAGACTGACTCAGCATGTTATACAGACACTAAAACATGGAAAAGTGCCTCTGACGTATGGATGGACATGTCAACATGTGCAGCACTACATTTTCCACATCTGAGGTAATGTGTGTCACAGTTCCTTGAAGCAAAAAATACAATACACAATAAAATCATCATGATTGTTTCATTGGTGTTTCATGTGATCATCCGGACTGAAAAAGTCACTAAAGCGCATATGGTCAATAAGCAAATGCCAATAAATTACTGCAGGACATTTTGCTCAAAGTGAGAATAAATAAAACACGAATCCAACTGACAATTAGTCAACTGCCTTTTTGAGCTAATGATTCATTTAACCTGAACTTTGCATCACTAAGGATCATATTCTCAAATTCAAATCTAGTCCTTTTTGAAGTCCCTGCAAACTATTAATTGACATGTATTCTCCCAAATAACTTCTGACATCCACATGCATGATCCATGAATGATGGTTGACTTGTGTGCTTCATTGACCACCAGTTGTTCGGAAATGAACCCCATTTTACCCAGGATACTGTTGATGCAGAATGTTCTCTAGATCATGTGTCCCCAAACTATTGCTCATCATTATTCATTTCAATACAAAACATTAATTAGATGCAAGTGAATTCTTATCAATGCAAAACGTTTGTATATGCTAACACATGCCGAAGGGAAATACCTGGCACAAACGAAAATGCTACTGAGCTAAACGCATACAAGGCAGCACTGGATGACATGCTAACATTAGCTAGCATGATAGACACAGTTACAAGTTTTTGGATCAACAAACAAACTAATTTTGGGCATATTATAATAAATGACAACATTCTTACAAAGAAAGTACAGACACTCATGGGCCAGATTTCACAGAGAGACCGATGACAGTGACTGCTCTCAACAGAAGACGCACAATCCTTCCTCACAACAAAATGTAATATCAAACGCCGCCAGATGTATGCCAAAAAACAAAGATAAAGCCAAACAAAACACACATGTATAAACTAAATCAGTTCCAAAACTTCATCATTTGGGGTGCGGCCCGGTACCAGTTGATCGACGGACCGGTACCGGTCCGCAGTGCGGCGGTTGGGGACCTCTGCTATAGAACATACGTCTTCGTTCTGTTTCTGGCAACAGATTGGCTTCGCATTGACATGGTAGACTGGCAAAGCTACCCATATTCAAGTCACCAAGACATTTTTACAATAAATGTAAGTTGATATAATTAACAGGAGACTTGAACAGTGCTTGCTTCTCATTTGGGGGTTTTCGATTAAATAATAAATAAATAACTTTTAAGGCCTCAATTTTAATGCTGGCTTCCTCTATATTTAAAACACACACTCCTTGCTGTTAGGTAAGCGTCAACGTTTTGTGATTATTTACATTCTTTAGGAAGTTTGATCATCCTCTTCTTAGTCCACGCCCCACTTGATCTAAAAATGCAACTGGTCTACCACATTCATTTTTTCTTGATTTGTTTTAGTTTCTTGGTGGAGTAGTGTTACACGTAGCATCCACTTCAATCTGTTGAGCCTGAAAGGGGGCTCCTTCACCTGTGCTGCTTTATGAAGGTTTCTGATTTTCCACAATTTGGGGTTTGGAGTTTTTCTTTCCCTTTATAGAAGCTTTGATCAGGGGATGCTGTTGTGTACTGATGATGAAAAGAAGTCTCTGTTCGACTTCTTTTTTGCAAAAAAGTCTCAATATGACTTCCTTTCACCTGTAAAGCCCTTTGAGACTTCGGTGATTCAGGGCTATACAAATAAACTTGATTTGATTTAGTGGTTAAAATGTCCGCCTCAAAGTTCAAGCACCTGAGTTCAAATCCACCTCCGGCCTTCCTATGTGGAGTTTGCATGTTCTCCCATGCACCCGGCCACCAGCAAGCCTGCGGCCCTTGTGAGGATAAGCGGCTCTAGAAAATGAATGGATGAATGTTTTAGTTTCTTAAGGACAGAAAGCTACAATTTCAAATAACTACCCGTGTGTTTTTTCCCCCTAAAAATGTAAAAAATCAAATGAATATCGTCTGTGACTGCTTCTTCCATACAGTAACTTTTTTTTTTTTTTTGCCAGGGATTCTCCACCTTTGATACCAATGGTTAAATGCTGACAATCACAAAAGCAATCACACAAGCCCCTCTTTAGGCAATCTCATACATTTTTGTTCAAGTCTCTCTGCATGGCCATGTGGTTTGGAAATACTGATATCAATTGGCTTGCAATGCTAATAACACCTGTAAGTCATGTTGGCGATTGGTCGGACTGGCAAGCCTAGCTCACGCCATTGTTAACATACTGTATAAGACTGCAGTTAACCATGTAACCAGTTACAGTTAATCATTTGTGAGTCATTTTCTTCCACATCATTCATAGTATTTGAACCAATGTTGAATTTCAACACATTGTCACCATCTGAGTGAAATTTCAGCTCCCTCGCGTCTTATTTCAATGCTTTGCCTTTGATGTAAAATGCCTTTGATGCAAAGATCAAAGGACTGGACAACATAAAGCAAAAAAGGTTAAAAAGCCATTAGGACCTGTGCTTAGGTCAACACACATGCATCCAAATTGCAAAATTACAAAACAATTGCAAAATTATAGAGCTGCTCCAAAGATAGTGTGTAGCTGGCTTTAAGGTTTGTAAATAACAAGAACAAAGTCGAGGAAAGGGAGAATCTACCTGTGCTCGCCTGTAACACACATGGGAGAATGTGGCCCTTAGTCAATGATTTGTCAACCCTAACCCTAACCCACACATCATCTGTTTATTTTCCTGCCAGCTATTTGGGTAAAGGGTTCATTTATGAGGTCATTTACTTGTTGCTAACAACTTGGACCTTGTTACCAGAGGTGGGCAAATTACATATTTTTTGCTGTTCCCACATTCATCTGTTGTCAGTGCCCCGCCCACTTACGTCGTCATTGTCATTCCGCCATTTTTCTTTCCCGCTGAAAATTGTAATCATCGGTCCTCCCCCGCAACTTCGGTCGCACCCCTGTGGCCGCCAATTTGTGTCAACCCCCCCCAAACATTTTATCACTTAACTCTAAACATTACTTTTCATTTTTGTTCGGGAAGATTGTGTACAGCAGCCAACCTTTTTGAAAGTGAGAGCTAAAACGAAGGGCTACCAGTTTATGTGAGGACACTGTTCATGTTAATGATTTCTTACAATAATTAGGGACAAACTGTAGTAAATATGTAAATCGAGTGTATTATGTAATGTAAATGTAATTTATGTGTAATTGTTTGTAAAACTCCTAGAAAATCACAATGTTCTATCACGTGTAAGCTATTGCAGACCTGGAGAGCTACTCATTGGATCCTTGGGGACTAACTGGTGCTCGCGGGCACCACGTTGGTGACCTCTGGTGTACAGTATGCATTTTGGTTCATGAAACCAGGACTAGGAAAAGTAGCAACAACAAAGAAATCAGTCAGCTGTGTTAATATATATATATATATTCTCCACTGCTTTAAAGTGACTAATGTTAGTTAGTTAATTGACTTATTTTTCAGTAAGCAAAAAGGGGGATGGCGGACTGACGGACATCTGACATGATGTCTATCCCAATGATTACAACGACGGATGAAAATTGCACTGCCATTTACCGGCAAAACAGGTGCCCGTCAGTGCTGACGGAGTGCCCATCTTTTGATAGATACCATCTTGAGTTCCTTATGATTAGCAAAACACTCATTCGTGTTGTGTTACATTCCCCGCAGTTGAAATGTGAAAGGATGGAATGTGCGGGCGAAGAACACATTGCAGCAACGTG
>NC_142388.1:13745000-13765000 GCF_059441005.1 Hippichthys cyanospilos | reverse complement strand
CTATGAGATAACCTGTCCCGACTTGGCCATATTTCTGACTGGGCTACCAGGGGCGGGAGCTAACCCTAGCAAATAGTTCTGTTGGGAATGCCTTTTGTTTGCGTTGTTGGTGTTTGGAGCTACACTGGATTTGCAAACTTCAATTGTTTAACCAAGGGAGCAACGAGACACCAAAGCACGGCTGGACACACACACTACGATGCTTTTAAAATGTATGGGGACACCAGAGTGGATATACAGTACAGTATTGTATATCTCAGTTGTGCTTCCAAGTGTTTTTAAGAAACTTTTGGAACACCCATGTGGATGTACAGATGAGTGCCAAGAGAAGGAGACCTTCATAATGAAAAGGTGAAGAAAAATGGGGAGATGTTGAAAAGACTGATCGATTGTGACCGCTGTTTCTATTGGTGAGTGCAAGCCTTTTTTTTATTGTTTTATTTTTAATATGTTTGTGTTACTTATTCAATTAACAGTAAAGAAATAAAACGATGTTCTTCTTATATTAAAATGCATAATTTCGACTTCATAAAGTTTCGTGGATATTTACTTTAAATAATTGTTGTTTTTTTTTTAAAGTTTTGACAGCATCACGTATAATGACAAATTTTAATGGCTGATGCGGATTTATGGGCATTTAAAAGGTCCGGAAAATAGCCTTTGTAGCCCAGTAATGCGTACGTGTGCGAATGGGGATTATTTATTCAGAGTCTGACATCACAGAAGACGTACGTGTGTTCACAGTCACAGCCCACCACTGGAATAAAGTATCTTTCAAACATACACTATCGGAATATACATTCATTAGTTGGACTTTATTTTAGATGTATTTTGCAAAAGTTCACGTATTTTGTACTTCTGAAAAATAGTTATTTTTTTGTTCTGAAACAGAGCAGTCCAAGAATTTGTGTGTAATAGGCAGAGATTACTTCTAATATAAACATCATCCTAAATGTTGCATAAAAAATATTTTTTCAATATAGTGATCCCTCCTGCTTCACGGTCTCAGCTATCGTGGTCTCAGTACTTCGTGGGTTTTTCCAGGAAAAATAAAATAAATAATAATAAAAAAAAATAAAAAAAATTAAAAAATGAAAAAAAAAGAAAAAAAAAAGAAAAATGCAAAAAAGTACATTGTTTTATATATATAAATTATATATAATATAATTCATCAAATAACTAAGTAGTATTAGTTAATAACTATGTTAAGAATTCTTCAAGCGTTAGAGTTCGTGATGTTTGTTATCTTATTTTGAAATGTATGCTTTTAATTTGTCGCGTCGCGTTGCATTTCCGTTTCCTGATTTACGTTCTCTGTGCGTCAATTTGGCTCATTACGGTGATGTAGTGAATGTCAACGTATGCTCATATTTATAGTTTATTATCATTTGTGTTGATAACACACGTTACTGCCTATGTTTAGTACGCGATGAGTGTTTATTCTGTTTATGTGTTAGTTTGTGTAGAGGTTGCACTTTAAAGTTAGTAGTTGTTGTTAGTTGTTGCTAACCCGCTAATGTCGGCTAAAAATACAGTAAATTCATAGATTAAGTGTTTATATGTTAGTTTACTCACTTTAAGATTGTTGTTGATTTATTATTCAATGGATACTACATGATACACCATTCATAAGCCAAAATACACAAGAAGTTCAACATGATGACTTGCGTACTCTCTCACCGGAATCTTGGTGCAGATAACCAGTCCTGAGAACAAATTCTCAACAAACAAAGTAATATTACTTATTTAATGAATATAAAATAATGTTAATAATGATAATGTAATGTTAAATAATAGGAGGAAGGAAATAAAATAAGCAAAAAATACAAAAAAAAGGATTGCTTATGGTTACTGTGGATAAATTGGGGCGTACATAGAAATCTAAGGACTGATACCCTACTTCGCAGGTTTCAGACTTCGCGGGGGGTTGACACCCCCCATTAACAGGCGAAGTAGGAGGGATCACTGTACAGCTAAACCAATTAAAATCATTACCAAAGACGACCACTACAACAGGAGGTTTGGAAGATAGGAACATTAACAGTCAGACAGAGCAGACAGTATTTCAGTCCCAGCAGGCGGGTCCATTACTTCACAGACAACAAAAGCAAATGATCCAGGATCACTATGGTGAAGAAAGAGACTATTCACATTATTATAAGACAGCGTAGCAATTTCAAGGCTCTTAAATACAATTACTCAATAATATATGTGTGTTTGAGGTTTTGATGGCACTCTTTTCCTGGGAACCAGAACAATGTGTTATTTGACACACATTTCACTCTTCCTTCATTTTTCTCTGCTCTGTCACACTATTGAAGCCTATTGTACTTTGTGACAAGCATAGGCGTGGTGCTGAGGTTGTGGCCTTGCCCCTGTCAGACCCCTGTCTGAGTAGCAGACATTGGAGAAGAGAAAAACAATGACTGGGAACCTCAGGATAGGAAGATGTAGGACTAAAAAACACAGTCAAAACCGTCATGTAAAACAAGTCACCTTGTGAGCTTAAACAAGGCCCTGCACAGCAGCGTTCCCAGGAAGATGTTTTCTTTGTCAGTGTTTCCCATATTGTTGCCCAAAATGAGGGAAAGTCAAGAAAAGTGACTCCAGTTTACAGAAATGCATTGAAGGGGAGAGCTGCAGATTGAGGACCTTATTTTCATCAAAGAGTCACAACAGGTTCAAGCATCAACATAGTCACCCTCTGCATAAGTGGTTCTCAAAAAGTGGGGTCTGCGGACCCCTGGGGATCAATGCCCTGACTGCAGGGGTCCATGAAATAATTTGGGTTATTAATGAAAAAAAATGTGTTCATTTCATTTTATACCAAGCAATCAGTTCAATCAGTTTAATATTTTTTTTTAAATTTATCAAAGTGCGTTTTTTATTTACACTTGCTTGCTAATGAGGTAATGAAGCCTGCAAAGCTAAAGCAGTATTTTATTTTATAAAGTGGTTTTGACTCAAGAATTAGCAACAACCTTTAGGGGGAAAATTGACCCTGTTTGCTATAAGGATGTGTGCAATTTGTAATTTTTATTTTCTAAATTACAGTACAGCTGAAAAATAACTAAAATAGTTGTTGTCGAATTGAATCTGTTGCTGAATAAAAAGGGAACTTATGTTTGGCTTCATTTATTTATTTATTTTGCTTCCGCAAACATTTGCAATGGGGATGCTTGGAAAATGTCCTTTCTAAAAGGACCCCTGACTCAAAAAAGTTTGAGAACCCCTGCTCTATATCGTTTGTATGAGAAAAAATAATTCATCTATAATCCATTAAAAACTGCAGCAGTTTGCCACTAAAGAACAAACAACGCTTGATTTTACGGATGGAAGAATTTTGATACCAAGTATCTCAGTATAGAGATGAAAATGTGTTGATTCCAAATATCGATACTCACGATGGCAGTTGGATATTCCTGGAGCAAATTTACTACCATCAAACTAAAATTAAAATCAGAAAAATAGAAAACTGCCAGTAATTTGATGAAAGTTTATGGGTACATAAATCAACTTCAAATGTTAAAAAAAAATATTTTCTACCCCATAAGTGTTCAAGAAATGCCTTGATACCTACTAGAAGGCCTGGCTACTCACTGCAACAACCGCAAAAATTCTTTTTAGACAAAAACAACAGAAACACAGACTCAAATGCTACAGTAGAAGGTGGAAAATTGAATTTTGTTGACTTCAAAGCGTCCAAGGTGACGTAAATTACAAAAAAAAAACAAACAAACAAAAAAAGATGACTGACAGTTATGAATAAAACTTTTTTTTTTCAAAAATTTGCAACTCATGAATAGCGTTCCGCAAAGACTTATGCTTTCCCTCCTCACATAAGAGGAGCCTTGTTCTAATGCACATTTCTCTCACGTGTGTGTACGAGAATTAAATGCACTAACCAGGAACAAATATTCACACACAACAGAAATCAAATTGTCTGTAGTCAACATGAACAAAACTTCAGAATGTCCACTAAACAAAATGAAATACATAACAACGTATGAAAACTCCACATTAACACACAAACACATTTTACTCACACACATATGGCTTCATGATTATGGCCAAAATTATAATCACAATTATTTTGGTCAATGTTGAAATCATGATTAATAATCATGATTATTCATCATGTTTGGTCAAACATGTCTAAATATTGCCCTTTTTTAAACAAGCAGTATAGAAATAATTTGTTATTTGTTATTTCTAACAAATAAATATAATAAACTTAAATAAAAAAATAAATAAAGTAAATACTAATTAATGCCAAAACCTTGGCACACAGTGCGACACAGCTAACTTACTGGCAGAGTGCAAACCAATGAAAAAAGTAAGCCTCCTTAGGACAAAGCACTTTATTTATTTGTGAGCAATTTTTACTAATTAGCAGTCAAAATGTCATTTTCAGTCATTTCAAACTGAATTTATTCCAACTTTTTGCCAGTAGCATTTTTCAAAATGGCTCTCAATTGACAGCTAGCGCTGTAAATATTCGGAATCAGGTGAGAAACTGAACGCCATTTCACAGTAGTAAATAATATATTAGGGTGAGCAAATAAGAGCAAGAGCAAATTTAAATAATTCACATACAAAGTACTGAAACATGTAGTCTCTGAGTGAACTGCATGTCGTCAGACAATAAACAAACAAACAAACAAACAAATAAATAATATTTCTAGAGTACCCCTAAAAAATTTTTTTCTCATGTCCAACACCTTTTAATAACCAATGAATCTCAAATGAAAGGAGCCCTGAGGGCCTAGACTGCCAGGCTGGCAAACAGCTTCTACCCACAGGCCATCCGGCTTCATGAATAAAAATTGACTATTGAAAACAGTAATGGACGACTAAAAAGGCTTACATTTTCTTGGTTTTCTTTCCGCAAATGTTTGCAATGGGGATACTTAGAAAATTTGCTTTCCTATAGGCCCTATAGGAAACTCCTGATTACAAAAAGTTTGTGAACCCCTGCATTAGAGTTCATTGAACCCTCATTCATAATGGTAGATAGGTAACAGAACTGGCCGCAATAGCCGAAAATCAGTGAAAAAGCACCCCAACTTTTTACATTGAAAAAATATTACACACACATATATATATATATATATATATATATATACATATATATAAATATATATATATATATATAAATATAATTTTTTTTTAACGCGAAAAGTCTTCATGCTGTATATATAAGACAAATATTACTGCAGTACATATGTTTACTTAAATCTTAAATGATTAAACCTTATACACTGTACAGTAAGTGAACCGTTACCCCTTTCCTTTGAAGTCTTGCGAGGCTGCGGTCATATTAGCAGCGGAGAGATTACACTTGAAATACCATTTTATTATGAAAGAAATCTAGGTATTTCCAACGGTCTAGCAAAAGTCTGCTCCTGACTGTGTCTCTCCCTGCCCCGACAATGTGTGTGCATGTGCCTTTTGATGTGGGTGCGCTTCATGACTGACATGAACGTCCCTGTGGAACGGGAGTTGGGGCGAGAGTAGATTAAAACTCCACAGGGACGTACTGTGTAACTCCTGAAACGCACCCTGGCACACGCTGTCAACACACAGGCAGAAGGCGGAGACAGAGCAGCCACCGTTGGGAATGTCTTACATAGAATTCTTTTAGAATAAAATGGTATTTGAAGTGTAAACTCTCCATTGTAATCAACTTTGATCATGTGCAGATTAGACTTTAATTCAACGTCCAGGCCGCTACAAATATGACTGCAGTTGCGCGAAAGTTCAAAGGAAAGGGGTTCACTATGTTCTTCTTCCGGCAGTGTGCTATCCAGATTGCTAAAGTACTTTCCATACTGACAATCACTTGATTACGAGCTGTAACAACTGGCTTCGCTGAATTGCCAAGGGTGATGGCAGCAGTCTTCCTAATGTTCGCCTCGTCCTTCTTAATGTAGCAAACGGTGGATTTGTTCACTCCCAAATGGCGGGTCACGGCTGCAGCTACGGGTCGATGAAGCAAAATATTTCTCTTATAATATACATAAGTAATGGAAGAAAAAAATCTACGAAGTCGTGAATCCGCTCAATGGAGAAAAAAATCCCCGATGTGGCGAATCCACGATAGTTAAACCACAAAGTAGCGAGGGTTCACTGTACATTTATTTATTTGTATGTTTATTTATTGCCTGACCAAATCATGTAATAAAATTGTTCCACTGACCCATAAACTGAGCTAATCACGTGTATGATCGTGGATGACCTATTATTGATGAATCAGTAGCAGAAAATCAGAAAGTAAAGGCCTTCGTTTCAAGAATTTTGAAGCCAAAATATACTCCAATTCTGGAATGACACATTTTCTCTAGACAAAGGAGGAGAAAAGGAGAGTAAAATAAGCTTACCAGATGAACGTAAGGCACAAAGTAGCCATAAAGCGCTGCTGGGATACCAAACGCCCATATGCGATATCCCACGGATTTCCAGATGTTGACATTGAAGATCTGGCTCAGGGATGGACATCCTTCACGTGCGCTTCTGGGCTTGTGCGGTAGCAGAGGCTTATAGGTGAAGCCGGCCAACATGAGTACAAACATGAAGATGCAGAGGACACGCAGGGTGTTCTGAAGGCCCACTCGGCTCAGCAGGCCGGACAGCACAAAGGGAAGGGTGATGGTGAAGATGCTGCTGCCAGCAGTTACGATGCCATTCACCAAACCAAGGCGCTTCTTGAAGTAGTGGCCAAGAATGACCAGGCTGGGCTGGTAAGCAAAGGAGCAGCCGCAGGAAAACACAATACCATAGGTGAAGTACATGGGGCCTAAAGACCTGCAGGAGGATTAAAAGATATTGTATTATTATTTTTTTCTTTCTATGTTTACAGTATATATAAAAAAAACAGTACAAGTATACCCCGTTAAATACATGATGAAGACCAAATATTGTAAGATAACTACAATAATTACTTGACAGCATTTATCCATAGGCAGGAAAGCACATAAGTGGTACGCAGGTATGCATGGGCGACAGAAATCACTTATGCTTAATGTCCATGCTTCACTTTGTGTATTTGCATACTCTATCTAATTTTCACCGATGACAACTGAACCTAAGCTGAACATTTTTTTTTTCCCAGCAAAGTGGCTCTGAGATGTGCATACTTAAATGTTGTAAAAGATTTACCACTCATGTCCTTTACTTGGTGACAAAACTGATGCATTTAATGCATGGTCGAACATTTTCAGTCATCCTTTATTTGACAAGTATGAAACGAGCATTTGAATGTAGCGCAAATTATTGCTAAAAAACAAGCTAATCGAGAAGCAATAGCTAATCGCCCTTGTTGGAATAATTGTAAATACAGTGATTATACATTTGCTACAATCAATATAACTGCTTGCAATGAAGAAATGCTTTGCTGTGAGAAGGTTCAATATAACGGCTTGCAATGAAGAAATGCTTTGCTGTGAGACGGTTGCTGCGACAAGTTTAGCCAAGCTTAAACCGCAGACAGATGTTACATCACTTGTGATTGAAAATATCTTACAGAATGTCTTGCTCCATGAACTGCTGTGCCATACATGTACTAATCTTCCACCTACACATGTAGACACATAGATGAACAAATACATTGGGTTCTACCCCCCAGCTGTAACTTTTGCCCTTTTAGGACTGGAGCCTTCATGTAACCTAGGGGACCTCTGAACCAAATAAAAAGAGAGGGTTCAGAGAGACTGTTGCAGAACGCAGCAGAGTTGAAATCGTGCAGTCCTTCTCCATTCTCCTCATGCATGAGCAGAAATGAATGCCTTTTCTCCTTCTTTGTTTATAGTTTTTATACAAATGTCTATTAGGTGAACTTGACAGGCCTCTTGCTTGTTGCTACAGCAACAATGTAAGTTTTATTTAATAGTTTTCTCTGAGGATTTTGTTTGTTTACTGAAGCGGCTGAGAATGGCTGGCCTGCGAATCATTCTGGTGGAGCTTTGAAGGAGATCATTTACGTTATCACTTTACAGTTGACGGCAAATTTACCTCTGACTTCCTTATGCTGCGTTCAGACCGAACGTGATTGAGGCGTAAAAGCGGACAGTTTTGGATTGTATTCAATGGAGTTCAAGCGATGGCGCGTCGGGCGACGTGATGGACTCGTATGGAGTGAGACGAGACACCATGCGACGGCACGCGGCGTGTAATTACGTCTGTCGAGTGAAGTTAAAAAATTTTAACTTCTGTCGCTTGTCGCGTCGTGACAGCCAATCAACTTCGGGAAGGTTCAACGTCTCACACGGGGCAGAAAGGAATCCTGGCGGCTGCTTTGCGGTCACCGGGAGTTATCCAACACAGCCAGGTGAGCTTTCAATACAAAAACGGAGCCAAGCAAGAGCACTCACTTGGCTTGTAGAATGGCGGAAGGGAGAATTTGGGACAACTGCTATGTGCAGCGTTTGCTTCCTTTTTTTTAACAGCTGTTGAACCATAGTTACTGTGCCAAGACAATGATAGTGCAGCATTGACAGCTCAGAATTTAGCACGGAATCGGTCACTTGATTGTGATGTTTAAATTTTTATTTTTTTTTGCAGACAAGTATTGCCGCAAAGCGAGGGACACGCAGTGTAAAAAAGGTGCTGTAGGAGAAAATATTGGCTCTGCTATATCCCAGAAAAGTGAAAGTTCTCAGCAATGCTCTTCTTTCCGGATACACTGTGAAGTGCACAGCAAGCTCACTCCCTTCGCGTGACTACAGTGACTTCACAAAAGTGATCATCTTGACCCCCGCGACAAAATGCCTCGCGTAGAACGTAAACGAGGCGCTTTGTTGCGTTCGGTGTGCACGTAGCATTAGACTAATCAAACTGGGTCCCTCCTTCATTCGCTCTGTTTGCGTTGTCAATGGCCGCTTCACGGCCGTACGCGTTGTTAACAGGGCCCTGATCCAAAGGTGTTGACAGGCTAGGCTAGGTTCTTGAGATTGAGTTAGAATGAAGGGGTAGCAACCACAGGATTTCCTTAGCTCAGACAACCACAGACACGTAAACCATAACTGATGGACTTATGAAACTTGTTGAGGACACAGGGTGGCTGTGTGCACAACCAGACGATGCGCTGCTAATGTGGGAGCAACACTGAGAAGGGCTTTGAAACTGTTTTGAATGAAATAAAGTGTGAGTAACAAATATTACGTCCTGGTACTCATACCAATTGTTTCCATCAGTTGAACAGCTCATGCAAAATATTTAAAGGGATACTTATTCAGTGTCACTGTCACATAAAAACTCACAAACTTATAATCTTGAAGCACATGCGTACTGCACATTGATGCCATTTATTGAACTCACATGTGAACAGCCCAACATAACAGTCTCCATCCACGCCACTCTCCAGGCAAGACTATTAACTCTCAAACGGTTAGTCATGCCTTTAGAGTACGGTGCAAGAATGATGAAATAAAAATGAGACTGTTGTTGGAGTCGATTGGTACAAGAGCTATAAGAGTACGAGATGTCTGTTAAAGCGAGTGACTCTGGACAGCCTAAAAGGTGACATGGCTAGGTTGTAGAATGGTAGACAACAGAGAAGCTGTGAGTTTAATCCCAAACCATTGTGACCATGTCAAAGAGTCCTTGAGCAAGACACTGTACCCCCAGTTCCCAATGATGCTGCATCATCAGTAGATAACTGACTACTTTGTGTAAAGCACATGTTAAGTCCCATGTTAATAAAAGTCCATTTACTGTGACGCTATTTACACCTCAAAACACTATAAATTATTGATGCAATAGAGCTCAACCAAAATCCCATATGTTAAAATAATGATTAAAAATAATAACTAAGGGGTGTAGTATATAATACAGATTTCTTTTGTTTAATCTTTGTTTTATCTTATTTAATCAATGTATAATTGTGTTTCTGTACAGCACTAGTTTAGAACAAAGTCAAAGCAACAGACTAAGCAGACATTAGCTTGTTTTGTTTTTTTTCATGTAATGCACACTGTTTGAAAACAAAAGCAGGAGAAAGTCACAAATGAAATTTGTCAATATAATTATCATTAAAGGTAATTAAAAATATAGTCTATGCTTGTGAATAGTGTTAAAGTATACTGTATTTATTACCTGTCCTGCTGTGTTACTACAACATTCTTGATAGTTTTGATGGCCCATTAATACAGTTTCATTCATAGTTAGCATTAAAAAAAAATCGTCAACATAGTACAGTGGTACTTCTTACGAACGCCTCTTGTTACGAAAAATTTATCTTACGAACCGCGGAAAAATATTGTCTTCAGTAACAAGAGGAAATTCAAGATATGAAAGGCGACATGGTTGGCTTATAATGATACATGAGACACCAGCGCTCGCGCCAACATGACTGTAATGTAATAAGTCATCATAACCTGTGATGTCTAACGCATTTGTTACAGTTTGTGATGCATTTTTGCGCCTCTAATGTTAGCATTTTAGTACGTCATTAACCCCCTTAGCAATGACAAACATGAAGCATGTCGCATGATCCTAAACTAAACTTAAGTAAATGTACATGCTCAAAAATAAATACTATTGCCCCTGTGGTCTTGTAAATGATTTCCGGATCACTGGAAATTACCCTAAAAATGTCCAATTTCAATGTCTCACTCATCATCAACACACCAGCACCATCTCAAGGCAAACAAATGAACTGCATTCATATTGTCAACTGCTACAATTAATATGATTCATTTAAAGGTTTTAGGAGCATTTTGGGGTGATTTGGAACGGATTAGGCTATTAACATGTAAAAACGGTCTCTGCTTATGAAAGATTCAAGTTATGGAATTACTTCTGAAACAAATTAATTTCGTAAGTAGAAGTGGTAAATGTACTGGTACAAGTTGTGTTTAAATAATACAATGCGTATAACTATTTGCTGTGTGAAAAGTTAGTAGTACATGCCAAGTATACGCCAGTAAACAGCTTAAAACACCTTCAGGAAAGGCAGACTAACGTGTCATATATTTTCTTGAAAGCTTCTCAGCAGCATTAACATACAGTGGACCCCCAGTTTACGACGTCCCTGCCTTGAGTTTTTTTTTCACCTTATGACCTGGACCGCAACATTTTTTCGTCCCCTCTTGATGCCATTTCTTTCGGCTTACGACACATCCAACATGGCGGTCAGTGTGCGTGTGTGACCGCCATGTTGGATGTGTCTGCACTCATACGTCTTTACACGCGTTGCTGCTTAATTCACTCCAATGCCGGTCTTCTATTGGTCGGCATCAAGGTCAAACTGGCCGCATGCTAAAGATTGGATCTCGTCTTGAGTGCTTAAAATAACGTAATTATTGTGCATTTTCCTGCTTAATTCAAACTTGAATGGGTTAGCCATGGCTCCAAAGATTGCTAGTGATGTTAAAGAGAGAAGTAAGAAGATTATTTTTATGGAAACAAAGCTGAAGATAATCAAGAAATCCAAATTGTCTGGCTTCATACTAACAGATCCTTGCATAAAACCGTTGTTACCTTTCCATAAAAGAAAAACTTATACAGTCATAAAAATTAAATCGAAACCGAGAAACATAGTCATGAATTGTAATAATTAATGACATCATAAATTAAATAAACATAAATTTAATAATTTGCTCAACACTGTTTTGAAAGCAATCATGAATTGATTTCAGTTAAATGGATGAAATTTGTGGACCCATCTACAGGTATTTTGGTCCAGTCTTAAACGGACCTCTTTGATTTGCAGGACCAAACTGTAAGTGTAAATTTTAATTTGGATTCACAAATGTACTTGGGACTAGCTTGAAGTTTTGTTATTCTTGTATTTTTTTAGGTCATTTTGTGGCGAATGTCTCAGAAAGTGCACAAAAATTAGATCTACTGATCGGCACCAACAGGAGCTTCCAAAGTCCTGATTGGGTAAACAAATCCCAATAGCAGTTATATCACTAGGAAATTTTGCACCTTGCACTTTCAGCTACACAAAGCAACAGTAAATTCTCACATACTTCACTTCACAGTTCAACAGTCACTTGATAAGCCATTTAAGTGTTTAATTACTTATTTAGAACACTTATGTTTGAAAAAGTGAAGGCGGTGGAGGATCAGATATTTCAACATGTTTGTGTGAGTGTTTACTCGTGTGTACATAAGTGTGAGATTCCAAGCTATGATTAACAACAGAGTGCCACAGATGCTGCCTCTCCTCCACAGGGGAATCAAGCAATCATACATTGTCCTTTAAAGGATCAAGTGATTGTACACATGAATCATCTCAGTTTTGAACAGTGGGACCTCTTAGCTTGAACATAATCCATTCCATCTCAGAACTATTCACAAGTTGTTGTTTTTTTTTTTAACCATAGGAAATCGCTTAAATAGAAATGTTTAAAGATAAAATGATGATCATATAAACTTAATCACACAAGCAATTTTTGTAAGATTTTAACATTCTTATTAGACAAATGAAAAATTCACTTCCATTTATACAGCCACGCTCCCCTTACTCATGAGACTTACTGTGGGGCATTCTATCTTTTTCTAAAGTTAGTTTTTTAAAATTTTTATTTTAATTTTAATTTTTTTAAAGATGGCGCCCACCGTGGCAGCCGTCTCTGTTTGGTCTCCTGACGCAGACGATTTTTTTGTACAGCAGGGAAGCACTTCCTATCAGCGGTGAAGATCACAAACTTTCATTTGGCCTCGCGGACTTTGGTTTCTGTTGTGCCTGAACCATGAGGCGACTACGGCTGCGGGCGGACTGCGGCCGACAGCTGAGGCAAGTCAAGAGGGGAGGCCTGCATGCTAGGCTGAAGGCTGGGGCTGCTGGGCCATCAGTGCCTGGCCTGCTGCTGGCTGGTGTCCCACTACCTTGGGAATGGGATCGACGAGCTGAGAGCCCGTACTAGCATTCATTGTGACAGTGTTGTGTTTTTCCACTTTCGCTGGTGGGGAGGCACCGGCTTGGCGATCGAGCTGGAGGAGCACGCTGTTTGCCGAGGAGGGACATCAGCAAACATGAGATCAAGCAGCCGGACGCTGTGCTCACTATTGGTCGGCCTCACCCGTTACAAAATGGCGGCGGAATGGTAAAGCTTTGTTCGATTGTGAGTGGTACAAAACCGGATTTATAGTACATTTTACTGCTTAATTCAAAATTGAAAGGGTTAGCCATGGGTCCCTAGAATTCTAGTGATGTTAAAGAGAGAAGTAAAAAGATGATTTATATGGAAATGATGCTGGAGATAAGCCTAATTAGGTAATATGGGCATATATGTACCACTTACTATACTATTTTAGTACCACTTTTTAATATGTATGTACAATTTTGATGTTTTTACCTGGGGTTCTAAATGCATTAGCTATTTAACATAAGTTTGGTTTGCCCGTCATACGGTGAATTTGTCTTACGAGCCCAACCGCGAAAAGGATTAATCTCGTACCATGGGGGCCCACTGCATTTTGGTATTTGAATAAATTTTGTTCAGAGAAAAATAACTTCGGTTTAACTTGAATTGAAGCAGTGTGATATTAGACAGCTCTCTCGTCATAACTTTTTTTTCAATGAGACTAAGTGACGTCAGATCCATAGAAGACATGTGACTAGTATGCTCAAAATTGATCAGTACCAACAGCAACCATGTCAGGATGCCAGTGTCAAAGCCTGTTTTTTTTTGTTTTTTTTAAATAAATCTCCCCCTGAAAATTAATCCGGCTACTCTAGGGGGGCAATGGAACTCTGTTAGCTAGCAGCTAATGCACTGATGCTGCTAGACTTTGCACTAAACACAGGCAAAAAGCACTGTACATTTAAACATCGGCATCATTAAGTTGATTTTTTTTACATCACCAAATTGGCAATTGAACATGATTTTAAAAAATACTGTGTTGTTTACATCAGGAATCATAACTCAGGGCTCACTTTGGGAGGGAGGATCAGTTCGTGCAGTTGAAAGTCAAGTCACAGTTATTGCGATATGCTTATGACTCAGCCTGTTATGTTCATCAGTTCCAATGGCAACTGTCTGAAAATGTCAGTATCAAAGTACAGTGGGCCCCCGTGTTACGAAATTAATCTGTTCAGCGGCTAGGCTCGTAACTCGAATTGGCCGTATGACTGGCAATCCAAACCTATGTTAATTAGTGAATGCGTGCAACGCGTGGAAAAAAACCTTAGGTAAAAACATCACAACTTTATATACATATTAAAAATTAGTAACATAATCTACTGTACAGTTAAATTAAATAACATAAATCTACAAAGGAAAAATTACATTTACCTTTGGGGTGACGTGACTGGTGGTGGGTGGAGGCGGAGGGGAGCAGAGATGAACCCGCAGAATGTATTATTTTTTTTCTTAAACGAGAACATATCACCGGCAATTTCCTTCTCTTTAATCCATAACAGAAGAAGCCTCTCCATATTGTTGTTGACCGAGGTCTGTCCCCTGGCAAGGAAAGTCTTGCCCTTAGAAGACCTGCTTGCTTTCATAGCTTCCTTGTTATTGAGAATTGTATACGATCGTCGAGTGGTTACAGCCATACTCACCAGCAAGGTTAACTATGCGTGCGCCTCATTTTTTTATTATCTCCTGCTTCGTTTCTATTGTCATCATCCTCTTACTTCTTCCTTTACCGCCACTTGCAATTTTAGAAGCCATGTTTGCAAAGATGAAGTTTGCAAAGTCTTCACAACACACCGACCGGCTTGTGCCATCAGGCTAGATGAGGGCGTTCGGCCAATAGCATATCGGCATTTCTGTGATTGTCCTGATGCCGGCCAATAGCATATCCGCATCTCCGTGACTGAGACCGTGACTGTGAGTTTAATCGACCAATAGCATATTGGCATCTCCGTGACTGAGACAGTGACTGAGACCGTGACTGTGACCTTAATCGACCAATAGCATATCGTTGATTAAAGTTGTTTTTGTTGGTGCAGCAAAGTGAAAAAAATAGTGCGGACACACTGACCGGCATGTTGGATGGTTCATAAGACGAAATGTTTGTGCGTAAGAGGGGGACAAAAAAATGCAGCGGTCCACGTTGTAAGATGAAAAATACATAAAACAGGGGGGTAGTAAACCGGGGGCCCACTGTATGTGGTTCTTATTTACGACTTTCATACTGTGTCTAAAAAATATTCAGAATTGGGAGCTCTTGAGCACTACTAGCTAGCTGCTAACTTATGCTAGAGCAGGCATGTCCAAACCCGGTCCCCGAGGGCCACCTATCCTGCATGTTTTCGATGTTTCCGTCATCCAATGCAGCTGATTCAAATGATCAGGTTTGTTGTCAGGCTTCCGCTGTGCTTGCTGATGAGCTGATCATTTGAATCAGGTGTGGTAGGAGGACAGAAACCTCCAAAACATGTTGGATAGGCGGTCCTCGAGAACTGGGTTTCGACATGCCTGTGCTAGAGGTTGTGCTAAACTCTGGCAACAGGCGGCGTACAATAAAATGTCAGCGTAATTTGGTTGTCTGAATTGGTGATAGATTGTGATAACAGAACAACTTTGTATTGTTTGTTTGGGGTATCACAACTGGCAGCACACTCCAGGAGAGAAGAATATTTGTGCAGCAGAAAGAGTTGTCATCGTCACTGTAACATGCTATTCCGGAAATAACTTCAGAATAAAAGCATTCGATATCTTGTCCAACCCTAATTCTGAAATATTCTCAGGTGAGTAAGATTGGTTGTTTGTCTCTGTGCCCACCGATTGGCTGGTAAACATTCAAGAGTGTACATTGCCTACTGCCTGAAGACAGTTGGCTTCAGCATGCCTGCGACTCTTGTGAGAATAAGCGATCAAGATTGTGAGGACAAACGATCAAGATAATGGTTGGATCATTCAATAATCGATTACACTGGGGATGTGGACCGTCGGCTGGAAATTATGACCACCCTCACTGTAAACATTGCAGCTGAGTGCTTTGGGACTGAGGCACCCAAGCCGATACCATCGACCAAAGCTCCAAACCATAGAACAAGGAAAATCCAGACTCTAAAGGAAGAGCTCAAGCTGCTGAAGAGGCAGTACAAGACAGCAGGCGAAGTGGAGAGAGCTGGCCAGGCAGATCTGAGATCGTTTCTCATAAAACAACTTATGACTCTGCTGAGGGCAGAGTTTCACAGGAGGAGGAGAAAGAGAAACCCAGGAAGAGAACAGGTTTTCTGGCCAATCCCTTCAAGTTGACCAAGCAACTTCTTGGCCAAAAGAGGTCTGGCAGCCTCACCTGCTCTAAGGATGCCATCAACAACCAAATGGTAAATGGTAAATGGACTTTCACTAATTAACACTTTTCTAACTTGGGTACTGAAAGCGCTTTACTGCTAACTCTAGCAGTGTCTCGGGGGTTCAGTGTCTCGCTCAAGAACACTTCGAAATGGTCTTTCTGTTCGGGGGATCGAAATACACAGCCTCTCAGCTGGGAGACGACCACTCTACCATCGAGCCATGCCGCCCCCCCAACCACCTCAAGGCCACGTACAGCGACTTATCAGAGCGCATCCACTGGGTCCATGTGAATCTGACAGCAACTGACAGTACCACCAGAGCCTATAAAGGAGTTCAACCGGAATGAGCCCTGCCTAAATGCAGTGGCGACGTGGTGCGGAGAGCATGGGGAAGTTCAGCACCAGGCCCAAGCAAAATCCCATATAAGGTTTACAACAGGGGTCTCAAACTCAATTTACCTGGAGGCCGCTGGAGCTAGGGTTTGGGTAAGGCTGGGGCGCATCAGGTTTTCCATAAGAAAAGCTCTGATGAAAACATTCTACTATTGTCAAATATCTTTATTTTTCTACACAAAATAACATGGAAAAATAAACAAGTTTTGTCTGAGAGAGCAGAGCTTTCCATAGCACAAGTTTTGTGGAGAATGCTCTCACATTGTCATAGGCAGCACTGACAAGTTGCCACTGGCCTTGTGACTTCTTGTTTAGCATATTAAGCTCATGCGTGACAGCTCATTAGAACATACCCATTCTGACACTATTTCCTCTAAAAAAAAAAGCACGGAATCTTCTGTGTTCCATTTTTCCTCCATCATTGATGGTGCTCCATCGGTTGTTATACCAACAAACGTCCTCCATGAAAAACTGTCATTCTCAATGTAATCACACAGCTGGTGAAAAATCTCCTGAGCGGTCGTCTGGCCATGCATTGGAACTAAAGTGAGCAACTCCTCCGTCACTTCAAAATTGTCATCAACACCGCGGACATATATTGCGAGCTGGGCAGTGTCGGTGATGTCTGTGGTCTCATCAAGAGCAACTGAGTGAGTATATGCTGAAAGATTTTGCTTTCTCACACAGTTGATCATAAATGTCACTTGACAAGTTAGAAATGCTCTCTGCCACAATATTGGTGGAAAGGCTGATGTTCCTAAACTGACCTTTCTTTTCTGGACAGGCAATACTTGCAGCCTGTAACTGACACTTTTTGACAAATTCACCTTTGAATAGCTTTCCTGCTTGAGCAATCATCTCACTAACCACATAGCTAGCGTCGACTGCTGCTGGATTTTCTTTGGTTGCTTTCTTAAATAGATCTTGTTGGTTCAGTCAACATGTTTTAAGATTGGCAACTCGGTAGGCTCGCTCATCTTCCTGGTATTTTGCAAAGTCTTCAGCATTTCTAGTTGTATAATGGTGTTTTTAATTATATTCCTTATGTACCACAACTTTTTTTGTGTGAATAAAACACATCGGGGTGTATGGCGTTTTATTTGTGCCACAATTCCGAGCACACAAAAATAAATTTTGAGCGGAGAAAATAAAACTGAGCGAGCGAAAACAGATTGAGCGCAGAAAAAAAATATTGAAAAGAAATTCCTCGCTCGCAATAGCACTCTCTCGCTCAACATCTCACTCTCACTCACGATATACCTCCCTCTCTCGCTCAACATCTCGCTCTTGCTCACGATACTCCTCCTTCCCACGCTCAACTTCGTGTTTCCTCGACATCGTGTTTGCTCAACATCGAGCTCTCGCTCGCTCGAATCGTCCTCTGCGTGCGCTCAGTTCTGCTCACACGTTACGTTTGTGCCACAAAGATAGCCAATCAGAGCTTGTAAAAGCACATTGATGACAGCTTGGTATCCAATGAGATTGCTTGTTGTGTTCACGCGGAACGAGCAAACAAGAGTGCGTCACATCGACTTGGGCGTGAAGAGGTGGGCTTATATCATTAAAGTACAAAAACTAACAAGGTAGTTCTGTCAAATTATATGATACAGCAATAATAATGGTAAAAGTAATCCCCATACATTGTTTCCAAATAAGTCTACCTTCTACCACCCAAGTCTGTGTTGACGCACCTATAAATCCAGGTGTGTAATGAAGAAGGGGAGAGTCACAGACAGATTCCACTTCAGCCTGGGAAAGGTACAGATCCCATTAATCAATGAGAGGCCAGTGAAGAGCCTTGGAAAGGTCTTCAACTGCAGTCTGAAAGACGCGGACTCAGTCAAGGACACCAGTGCTGACCTACAGTGCTGGTTAAGGACAGTGGACAATTCTGGGCTCCTGGGAAGACTCAAGGCATCGGTCTACCAACACGGGATCCTTCCAAGAATCCTATGAGGTTCCCCTGACTATGGTGGAAGGCTTCGAACAGAAGGTGAGCAGTCACCTGCGAAGATGGCTGGGATTACCACGCAGCCTTAAAAGCATTGGGTTGTATGCCAAGACCAACAAGCTCAGGCTCCTCTTAAACTCAGTTAGGGAGGTGTTCATTGTGACACAACCACGTTAACACCTGCAGTACCCTGGATCCAGAGATACCAAAGTGTCCGGGGCAGGGATTGTTGTGAGGAAAGGAAGAAAGCGGAGAGCATCCATCGCAGAGTCACGGCTGAAGCATAAGGCTATCCTGGGGACAGTAGTACAAAGCAGAGCCGTACTTGGGAGCCAACAAGCAACCCGATTCGACTGCGCCAGTGAAAGAGAGAGGCAGAGGTTGATGCAGAAGGAGGTGTAAGCTTCAATCGAAAAAGAACGAATTAGCAGGGCAGTGCCCATGTGGAAGCAGGGTGCCTGGATAAAGTGGGAGCAGGCGATGGTGCGAAGAGTCACCTGGAAGGACATCTGGCAGTGGAATGCCCAGAGGATCAAGTTCATTATCCAGGGGGTCTATGACGTCTTCCCGAGCCCATCCAACCTCCACACATGGGCAAAATAGAAACACCCACTTGTCCCTTGTGTTCCAAAACAGGGACGATGTTCCAAAGCATTGAGCAAGGGCCGGTACCGATGGGGGCATGACCAGGTCCTCAAATCCATCGCTGTGCCAATCAGCAAGGGGATCAAGGGCAGCAGACCTATCCAAGCTGCAGCTAAGGCCATCTGCTTTGTCAGCAAAAGGACAGAAACCGGACAAAGCGTAAAGTAACTGCTCTGCTGGTTTGCTCTCCACGGCCCGAAACTGAAGGATAACAGTTGACTGGAGCTGACTGTTCCCTAGGAGGAGAGAATGGAGAAGGCCCAGGAAAGAAAAAGGGAGAAGTACCAGGAGTTGGTGGAGGACTGTTGGAAGAACGGGTAGAAAACCAGGTCCATGCCAGTGGAGGTAGGCTGTTGAAGGTTTGCCAGCAACTCCCTGAGCAAAGCCAATGGAACACTAGGCATAATGGGCGAGAACCGTAGAAGAGCCATTAGTAACAAAGTGAAGGCAGTGGAATAAATCCTCCAGGTGGCACTAGTTGAAGAGGAGAAAGCAGTGGTTGTAGTGGGTGAAGCAGACCACTTGGACACAGGCCGAGATTTGATTACCTTGGTCGGGTCGCCGAGAGGAGGGGGTCTGTTGCAAGACCCGAAACACCCGATGATCCTAGGATACAACACTGATGATGTGTCCAAGTCTGTGCAGTAGAGGTATTGTTGACCATACTTCTACTTACGAAATGAATGTATTCTGGAAGTAATTTCGTCATGTGAATTTTTCATAAGTAGAGCCACTTTTTACATGGAAATAGCCTAATTCTGGCAACCAGCTGGGAAAGGCGCCAGCAAGCCTGTGACCTTTGTGAAGTTA
>NC_142388.1:13625000-13737500 GCF_059441005.1 Hippichthys cyanospilos | reverse complement strand
CCCCCTAAGAAGGATTTTTTATTTTATTTTTTTAAAATTGCTGCTTAATTCATACTCCACCAACACAATATCAATCAGAAAGCTGATTTTCGACTAAGGGGGTTGCATAGAAAAGATTGTAAGAAAAGAAATTGGGGTTGACTTTGCCCTTTAACCCACGTGTGTCCGGGGATGTTTCACTCGTCTATGAAAGGGTCAAAACATTGTCAAATATAAATATACATTTACTTTCAACTCCTCAAAATACGTGTGTGGATTTAAAATAAATAAATAAATAAATATATATCTATATATACTGTATACAGTGGGCCCCTGTGTTACAAACTTAATCCGTTCAGCAGCTAGGCTCGTAACTCGAATTGCTTGTATGACGGGCAATCCAAACCTATGTTAATTAGTGAATGCATGCAACGCGTGCAAAAACCTTAAGTAAAAACATCACGACTTTATACACATATTAAAAATTACTAACATAATCTACTGTACAGTTAAATTTCATAACATAAATATACAAAGGAAAAATGACAAAAGCTGGTGGTGGGTGGAGGCGGAGGGGAGCATAGTCAAACCCGCAGAATTTATTTTATTTTTTTCTTAAATGAGAACTTTTCTTAAACGAGAACATATCACCGCCGATTTCCTTCTCTTTAATCCATAATAGAAGTCTCTCCATTTTGTTGTCGACCGAGGTCCGTCCCGACAAGGAAAGTCTTGCCCTGAGAAGACTTATTTGCTATCATAGCTTCCTTTTTATTGAGAATTGTACATATTGCCGAGCGGTTACGGCCATACTCACTAGCAAGGTTAACTATGCGTGCGCCTCCTTCGTATTTTTTTTACTATCTCCTGCTTCGTTTCTATTGTCATCATCCTCTTACTTCTTCCTTTACCGCCACTTGCAATTTTAGAAGCCATGTCTAACAGATAAAGTTTGCAAAGTCTTCACAACACACCATCAAGCTAGATGAAGGCGTTCGGCCAATAGCATATTGGCATTTCTGTGATTGAGGTGACGGCGGCCAGTAGCATATCCACATCTTCGTGACTGAGACCGTGACTGTGACCTTATAAGACCAATAGTATAATCGGCATCTCCGTAACTGAGACCGTGACTGTGACCTTATAAGACCAATAGCATATGTGACATGCGAGAAAAGCTATTTTTGTCGATGCAGCAAAGCGAAAAAGATAGTGCAGATACACTGACCGGCATGTTGGATGGTTCGTAAGACGAAAGGTTTGTGCGTAAGAGCTGGTCCACGTCGTCAGATGAAAATGATGTAAAACAGGGATTTCGTAAACCGGGGGCCCATTGTGTGTACATATATACATAATATATATACATAATATACATAATATACATATATATATATATATATATATATATATATATATTAGTATTTTTTTTTTTTTTGGGGGGGGGGGGACCTCCGCCCCCTTTATGTACAAAAATTGTAAAAATGTGATGATGGCAAAATTAACTATGCTGTATATTTATGTTTTTATGAAATTGAAATGGAATATTTTTATGTCATAGAGTATTATGACTTTTGAAGACTCTTGCATTACGGGAGTCCAGGCTAAGCCAATCATTAAAGTCATTGAAAGGCTTGCAAATATCATAAATTGGCTAGTTCCAACTAATGGTTTTGGAGTGTCAAAAAAAATTCTATTGTTCGCGTGTTGTCCAAAATTGACAAATTTTCCATTTTGAATAGCAAGAAATGAGCCCGACACAGGCTAAATTTGACACCTCCCGGGCGTATCGCTTGACCTCCCATTTGCAAGCATTTAGAAGGGACAGCAGTATGGCATATTGAACGTTGTCATGTTTTGAAAAATCTATGCAATATTTTAGCCTCCTAGTGTTTTTTAATGCTTTTCCTTTGATATCACATATCAAAGTTAACTGAGAAATTGAGATTTCTTCATATACATAACCATTACATCTTTGTTCTGGTGATCACGTCCTGAAAACAATACATGTGGTAAACTATGTCGGCCAAGTACAAAGGACCCCATGATTTCCTGATGACTTTGTTTGTCAGTGACTTCACAGTTGTTGCGAGCATCTGCTTGCCGAGGTATCTATTAACTAAAGTCAATGGAAAAACTAATGGACAGGCATTAATTGGCTCATATTGCCCAGGATGTGAAAGACCAATTTGGACAAATAAGCAGCTGCTCTCTGGCTTGGAATATTTTTACCATCATTTCACCACAGACAAATCTACATCATTTGTACCATAAATTATGTGCTTCGTACACTTTAGCCAATTATGATTTTCAAAGTCTCTTTCATGTCTCGCAAAGACATGTTGGTATAAACACAAAGTGAAAAGGGTGATGTGTGAATAAATCAAAGACATGTTGGAATAAACACAAAGTGAAAAGAATGAAGTGTGAATAAATCATCTGCACAATTGCCAACAAAGTACCAACAGAACTTTATGTCCTGCATCAAGCACATCAACTTGAAGCAATGAAATTTGGGAGAATTACACAGTGTATGACCTAATTTTCTAGCTAAATGCAGCGAACATACCAGTTCTCAAACTTTTTGGAGTCAGTGATCCCTTTTGGAATGCAGATTTTCCCAAGGACCCCCATTGCAAATGTTTGGGGAAACAAACCAAACAAAAAATAATTTAAGCCATAAATGCACTATCAGTATTATAATAGACTCTCCCTTAATATAAATGGGCTAAACTAGCCCATCAAAAGGAGAAAAATGATAGCCACGGTGAAGAGGGAGAGGGTCAATGTATCGTTTTGACAAGAAACTCACTTATCAGATGTTGACCATACAAATTAAAGAAAGTTGGTTTTCTTTTCATCACATAAGAATGGGAAAAAGGGGGGGGGGGGGGGGGGGTCACGTTCTGTCTGGGTTTTTCGGGTTTTTGGATTTAGTTTAAGTAGTTTTTGGTTAATTTCGTTTGACTCATTCGTGTTGGTTTCCCTGCATCTGCCTTTTTCTCAGTCTCGTTAGTTTTATCTCGTCCACCTGTTGTCCGTGTGCCCCCGCTCCTCACGTGTTAGCCTATCCGGTTCCCTTGCCTCTTGTCCCCGTCCAGCTGTAGTGTGTTTTCTGTAATTAGTTTTCATGTATTTAAACAACCGTCCCTCGGTTGCCTTCGTCGGATTATTGTACCTCTCACCCCATCGGTCTCGTCAATTCGTGTCCCCTGTGCCGCTGTGTTTTTTCCCTCCTACTCGCCCTCCATTCTTCCCCATCATCCGAATTAGTCTCGTGAGTTATATTCATTTCCTCATTTATTTTGCTACTTTATCAAGTTTTTGTCTACTGCTTTTCCTGCCTTGTTTTATAGTGAAAAGAGCATTTTGAGCACATTCTCTCCGTCCTCCTGCGTTTTTGAGTCCCCTTCCCTCCGCGTCCTCACGCCGCCATGCCACGACGTGACAGGGGCTGCCATACTGATTGCAAAAATTGTTAAGTTTGAGTTTATATCTCAAATCAAAGACAAGGATAGCAGATTTATCCTAGTAAGGGGAAGAATTATGATAAAGAAGTGACTTTATTTAATGTCTAGGCGCCACCCAAAAGAGATACAGTACTTCCTTTTTTAAAAGGGTGTTCAATTTAGTTGCAACTGAAACATTTGGGGTGCTTATTTGTGCTGGAGATTTCAATACATGTTTTAACCCACAATTAGATACAACAAATAAGAAAGAGGAAGTAACATGACAGAAAAAAAATTAATAGAATGTTGAAAGAACTAGGCTTGATTGTTGTTTGGCGGGCCATGCAGGGTTTCTCACCTAGGGTACATACACATTTTACTCTGCACGCCATGAGTCTTATTCCAGATTAGATTTATTTTTTTATGTTCAGTAAGGATAAATACAGATTAAGGAATTGTAAGATCGCATCATATGGGGTTTATTTAACGCTACATCTAGACAGTAAACAAAGGAAAACTACGTGGAGGCTTTACATCGGTACTCTGAATTAATTCTCTTTTAAATCGGCCGCAGAAAATGATCTTGCCCTATATATGAATTAAAATGACATGGGGATGTAAACTGAAATATCCTATGGGATGCAGCAAAAGCGGTCCTAAGGGGGAAACTCATTGCAAGAATGACTGCATTAGAAAAGGCGAAAACCAAAAAAAAAATGACTGGACTGATGGGAAAATTTGAGAGAATACAAGCAAATCAAGCAATCAAACATTGGCTGTAAGAATCCCCAAATTGTATCCCAAATTAGAAATCTTAAACAGGAAAAAGATAAAATATTGGGTGAGGAGGTGCAAAAACATATAAGGTTTTTGAAATGGATAAAATATTGGGTGAGGAGGTACAAAAAAATATAAGGTTTTCGAAACAACGTTATAATGAAGTGGGCCCCAGGTAACCGAGATCAGTGGTCCCCAACACCCGGTCCGCGGACCGGTGTGTGAATCAACTGATACCGGGTCGTGTGGGCTGCACCCGAAAGAATGTTTTGGAGTTGATTTAGTTTAATGCTACGTGCACACCGAACGCGAACGAGGAGAAAAAGAGGAGACTTTTGTATTGTAGTCAATGGAGTTCGCGCGAATGCGCGTCGGGCAACGCAATGGACGTGAATGGAGCGACGCGAATGGCCGCGTGCAGTCACGAGAAGCGAAATTTCGCCTTTCGCGTGAAGTTAATTTTTTTAACTTTTTTCGCATTTCGCGTTGTGACAGCCAATCAACTTCGGGAACACTCAACAGCTCACGCAGGGGGCAGGAATGAATCATGGCGCCCGCTTTGCGGTCACCGGAAACGATCCAACACGACCAGCTGAGCTTTCAATACAAAACAGAGCCAAGCAAGAGCACTCACCTGGCTTGTAGAAAGGCGGAAGCGAGAACTTGGGACAACTGGTATGTGCAGCGTTTGCTTCACTTAACAGCTGTTGAACCGTAGTTACTGTGCTAATCTAACGATAGCGCAGCATTGTCAGCACAATATTTAGCACGGTCTCGGCCAAAGATTGCGACCTTGAAAAGTGTTGGCACCGCTCCTGCCCGCTGTTCATATTAAATATATTACATATATAGTGAGAAGGATGGTGTTGCTTTTAGAGCAGCCAGCACCCCCCCCCCATCCACAATCTGGCCGCTGTTGATATTACATACGCAGTGAGATAGTGTGAAGGATGATGTGGTTTTTAAAGCAGCAGGTTTTAGCAAAGATTTTATTGGTTGCCTCCAAGAATCAACGTTAATGGTAGCCTTTCTGGCTCAAGATCCTTAGACGGGGCTGTTGACAAGGTTGCCCCCTTAGCCCGAGTCTTTTCAATTCTTTTTTTTTGAACCATTGGCCCAAGCAGTCCACCAAGAAGCCAGATTAAGTGTATTTCAATAGGAGGAGAAGACTACAAATAAGCTCAAATGTGGATAATGTGTTAATTACGTTAAGGAGTCCTGATTCAGGCTTCCTTTCTTAATGACAATGTTAGACACATATGGTCAATATTCTGGCCTAAATATACATAAGACACAGGTTATGGTGTTTGATTATGTCCCCATACAGGAACTTAGCAGCTTCAATAATTTATGTCAAAACCATGGGTTGGGTGAACAGGGGTAAATAGGTACTTGCATCTTAGAGATTACTTTTACAAAAAAATTGAGAGGTCATAACCCAGTACAACTTTCAGAGATTGTTCACATATTTATGGATGCTTATGACTGTTAGGTAAATGCCTAATAAGCAAATTGTAAATGGTAAATGGATGGTAAATGGACTTTCACTTATATAGCGCTTTTCTACCTTAGGTACTCAAAGCGCTTTACACTAACTAGTCATTTACCTACTGATGACACAGCATCAGGAGCAACTGGAGGTTCAGTGTCTTGCTCAAGGACACTTAGACATGGTCTTGATGGTTGGGGGATCGAACCCACGGCCTTTCGGCTGGGAGACGACCACACTACCACTAAGCCGTGCCGCCCCACACAAATTGTAGCAACTTATCATTTCACTAACTTAGTTAAACACAGACTATGTAAAACATGGTTGGGAGCCGGACATTGTAATTCCACAGGATAAATGTTTGGACTCTTGGAAAACACAGGCTTCCTCCACACAGTTTCATGGAACTGGAGAGACTTTTGCTGGAAAAACCTGATTCGCTATTTCATCACCCCCAGAAGAAAATCTAAACTGACTGGGAGACAATTGAGATGTTGGAGGGAATGTGGGGAGCCTGTGGTTGATCACTCTCACATTTGGTCCTGCCCCACCATCCAGATTTTCTGGGGAGAGGTGGCGGAGTTTATTTCCAGTGTATTGCTTTTTGATGTCTGTGTTTCATTCTCAGTCCTCAGTTACCTAGGAATTATACCAGATGGGACGGAAAAGAATGATGTTTACCTTGTAAAGGTACTGTTGGTAAGTTTTGGCTAAAGACAGCCTGTCCCACCCAGGGGGGTTTTGTCAATATTGTTAATCAGTTACAGGGTCTTGAGCAAATGACATACTCCATCCGTCATGTTACTCCATCGCCAAGAATCTTGTATATTTAAATAAGGTAGTGGATTGTTCCTAAAGATTTGCTTTGTGTGCGAGACTATCTTGGTTTAGTCTTGCTCTTTGCTAGTGATTTTATATAATCTCCCGGACAAACCCCCCCCCCCCCCTTTTTTTTCCTTTTAATTATCACTGTTATTTTCTTCTCATTCGAATTCATTTTCTGATTGACGCTATTTCTCAGTGTTGAGGTTGTGTTCTTACTTTGCATTCCAAAAAAGACAAGATCAAGAGTTAAAAAAAAAAAATTAAGCCAAACATAAGTGCTGTTTTTATTCTGCATCATATTCAAGAATATTTGTTACTTTTCAGTTATACTGAAATTTAGAAAATAAAATTTGCAAATTGCAGAACCATTGGTTCTCATAACAAACCAGGTAAATTTTCCCAAAAAGGTTGCTGCTAATTATTTAGTAAAAACAGCATTATTGAATAAAATACTGTTTTAACTTTGCTGGCTTCATCACCTCGTTAAGCAAGCCATTGAAGACACAAAACGCATTAACAAATTGAAAAATTAATACAGTTTTAAAAATATATCAAAGTGATTGAATTGATTGCTTTGTTGAAGAGTCATGAATACTTAAACAATTTAATACAAAATAAAACGAAATGAACACAAATATATATATATATATATATATATATATATATATATATATATATATATATATATTTATATATATATATATATATTTATATATATATATATATATATATATTTTTTTTTTTTTTTTGATGAATAACCCAATATTCTGTCCTTCCTAGATGTAACAATGGCTTCTATCTAGGCAGACATACAGTAACAACAGCAAATGAGTGTAACTTCTTTGATTCACTTATGTCAGTAGGACAGCTCTCACTCAATTGTATTGTAAAACTATAAAGAAAAAAAAATACACCAAACATAGCTCAGGTAAGTTCCATGTGCAAAAAGGATATCTCTTACTAAATGTACACAAATTGCGTGGATTAAATCAATCATATAACTGAATTATGAATAATATTCCTTTGGATACAAAACGTTAATTAGATGCAAACAATTATGATTATCAATGCAAAACATCTGCCTATGCTAACATTTACCAGAAGGAAATACCTAGCACAAACGAAAATGCCAAGGAGCTAAACACATACAAAGCACACTGAAGATAAAAACTAACATTAGCTAGCATATTATCTACAGTCACAAGTTGGACCAACAAATGACTAATTTGGGGCATATTAGCATATATGAAAATATTCCAACAAAGAGAAAACAACTCACAGACACTTGTGGGCTAGATCTCACAAAAAGAACGAACAATGCGCTCGCACCGACAGCAACTACTTTCAACTAAAATCCGTCCTTCCCCACAACAAAATGCACTATTAACAGCGGCCAGAGGCGGCGTCAAAAAACAAGGAGTGAGCCAAACAAAATTATTTCACAGACCCCCAGCAGTCAGACCCCACTGTGATAAAAGACACTGCTCTTGGGCTCTATACATTCTTCATCATATTGGAAAATATTTTTAGCCTCTCACATTTACCCTCAAGTGTTTTTTTATGCCTTACAAAAAAAATAACAAAGCAACATCCTGGTAAGTATCCTACCAGTAAATATTGCATCTTGTTTTTGTGCAGTTACATGTTAAAAGAAAATCTATAGTTGGGATTTTCTTCCTCATGTTCTCAAAAAAAAGGAATCTACAGGGAATGTGGCAGACCAAGACAACTGTAAAGACTCACTGACATTGCAAAACAAGTTCCTCCTTGAAAGTAAAGTCAAAAGCAAGCCTTTGTTATTGCAACACAAGCATATATATATATATATATATATATATATATATATATATATATATATATATATATATATATATATATATATATATATATATATATATGTGTGTGTGTGTGTGTGTGTGTGTGTGTGTGTGTGTGTGTGTGTGTGTGTGTGTGTGTGCGTGTGTACCATTTTAAATGATTTTTTTTTTTTAACTGGCCTGTTTTATGGTTTAAAAACTATGTGGTCCATGTATTAGCTTACAGAAATAAAAAAGACCCTATCACAACCCACATCAGGGCCTCCGAATGTTACACACATCTGGCATGAATTAGAACATGTAAATCGGCAATCTTCCTTGCATCAAATGCTTACGGCAGCTATAACTAATAGTGACTAGTTTATTGAGGGCTACAGTGGTAGGACTGGTGAAGTAAGAGTACTGATTGTTATACATTTTCAACACAAGTTCCAATATATTGCCCACATATGTTTTTTGGCTTGGCAAAGTAGGAAGTGAAAACCGGCAAGAACTGTGATTTATGTGTGTGCTAAAAAAAAAAAAAACAGATCAAATGTACACTTGGTATTTGTTCTGGCTGCAGTTACTAAATGTCCACATGTAAAACGTTAAATGTGTTCGCTAGAGGAAAAGAACGGGGTGGTGGGCATGTCCACGGCTATGATAGGGGGATTTCTGAGCAACCCTCTTCTATAGAGGCTTGGCAGAAAAAAAAGAATATTTCAGAACTTCTCATAGTGTTGTAATATATTTCCTCAGGAATTAATCTGGATTATGTATATATATATATATATATATATATATATATATATATATATATATATATATATATATATACACATACAGTGACATATATGCAATATTTTATCGGCATTGAATGATGTGTCAAAACTTTCTAAATTAGCTGGCACTCTAAGGGTTGCTTTTTAAGATCACACTTGGCACTGAAAGAGTTCAAATATGAGCCTTTAGGGTTTTTGGAAGGGCGACCAGTCATCTGAGAGTTGTGGTCTCTTTAGTGTGTCATCTAGAAATTAGCCCAACTAGCAGCTGACAGTTAAACGGGCCACAAAACAACGTTGCTCCTCAGTGACCAGCTTTTGTGTTTCTGGCTCGGCTCACTTTCTTTTGTCAAAACCTCATAAACATCCAATTTGACTATGACTCATAGATAAAAAAACAGTGGTTTGTAGAGCGGAGCCACAAATCAACTTTAGGAGTTGGTAAAAGAGATATAAAATTTAGACCATCCGAGCTTCAAACACTTTAGAGACAGGGGCAGCCCTAGAAGGTGGCCAAAGGTGGCCATGCCACCCTCTTATATACTCTGGCCACCACCCTGGAGAAAATAACAAACCGGCTTTGAAAACTACAGAAAACTAAATTTAAAAAAATCTCCAAACATTAGAAGAAATTACCGTAATTGCCCTAATATAAGATGCATTTTTTCCCCCAAAAAAAGAAGGCCAATAGTATGGGTGCACAAAATAAACGGTAACTTAAATATTAGATTAATTTATTTTTTGTCAATTCAAGGAAGATTAATCTGTCAGCCACATCAGCCGGACGTTGATGCACAGATCGGCCATATTCTTTCTTACACTAATTACCGTAAAGGGATGATCTATAGCAGGGGTCACCAACCTTTTTGAAACAGAGAGCTACTTGTTTGGTACTGAGTAATCAAGGTACATATGAAAAAATAAATAAACTCTTTTCTGCCGAGCAGCCACTGTCTGCCTGCTTCAGACTCAGACCGGAAGATAGTAGTGCATCTTTCTGTAGCTGCACGGCTGCTGATGATGTCACACTTTAATCCTATATTAATAGAATATATTTATTTTCCATGTCTTATTTTTCACCCCCTGGCTGTTGTATTCATACATTATGGTTTACTATAGAAAAATTGCATTAGTGTTCCTGAGTTGAGTCTTCATGCCGACTGAAGATGTGACGCTAGAAAAACAGGAATGATTCATGCTTTGGGAATCAGATTGTGGTGAATGAATTTTTGGAGGAAAGACATGAATATGTTTTATTAAGTAATATTGTACTTGCTATTGCAGCAGCGATGCACTTTTTAAAAATGTATTTATTTTAAATTTTTGTCACGGAGCACATAAAAAAAAACAACTGCCAAACATTAGAAAGAACAAAATATATTAAATAAAGTTGATCAGCAATTTGTGGCATCCACTAAGGATAACTAAATAAAGCATAATGGAGAAGATTGGATTATATCCCTTTGCTTCTGTCTCTGGCTGACAATAAATCAATCACCAAGAACTCTTGTTGGAAAGTTTTCAGATCTCTTGGGTTGTGGCCTCATGATTGATGTTCATGAACAAGAAGCAAAATAATTGGCCCTCCTGTAGGGACTGAAGTGGTGGTCAGCCTCAAACATGTTTACCTTTTATAAGTGCTTTATCGCTCAACAGCCTTCACGGAAACAGTGCAAGCGTTTCGTTAATCATTAACTAGATTTACTCCATTATCTATAATGGTTGAGTTGACCAGCTGTTAAGAGTCCCATAATATAGTACAGCTTGTGACCTTATCAGAGAGTGACTTTAAACAATTTTTACACAGGATGTAATAGATCATTTTAGGTTAGGAATGTTGGCATTAAACTTCCAAAAGATTACACATAATTTCCCCACATTAAACTATCTACAGTGGATTTAAAATGGGCACATCTAGAACACATGAGTTTTATTTGAGATTAAATCAAAGACATGTGACTATATAAAAAGGTGTGCACTTCTGTTTCACCATTTATGATACTATTATATGCACAAAAGTAGCTAGAAAATCAAGACCTCTCTATTCTTAGGCAAATGTATGGAAGGTAGGGATGGAATAAATCTTCCTGTAGTACACAATATTCTTATTCTTATGTTTTGGCTTGTTGAGCCATGAGTGAAATGTAAAACACAGGATCTGTGTGCAAGACTAAAACACAATGCCAAAGGTGGTGAGAAACCCAGCCAACTCATCACATTAAGCCTTGCCATTCCATGTTCACTAACGCTTTTGTATGCTTTAATTTTAAAGTGTTTTTTTTTTCTTTTCCTCGGAAGCATGTCGGAATAACTGTGCCTTGACTTTCTACTGCACAAGCTGTTACTCCTTCCCGGAGTGAATCACAAGCCATAATTCCCAATGTAAACACAGCGTTGTTTTGAAATCGCGTTCAATCGCCAATTCGGGGAACTACAAAAAAAAATAAAAAAATAAATAATGACACAGATTTTTTAATGTATGGTGCTTGTTGCTAATATTTAGTGCAGAGTCTAGCATAATAAGTATATTTACTTTTTCAGTGCCAAGCGTTATCTAAAAACGCAACTCCTTGAGTGCCAGCAGATTTTGAGCATTTTGATGCATATTTCAAGGCCAATAGAATATTCCATTGTAAGACTTGTACGAGTGGTGCCATATGAAAGACTGGACTGAAAAACACACACACGCACACAGGTGATAAGAATTGTCACTGGCACACAACCTAAGTATTTTACATGACGAAAATTCTCATCCATGGTACTGAAAGACTCAAGTGCCCCTGTGACAGTCGGATAAGTTTTCAGAGGCAATTTATACTGTAGACAAAAAGGCGTTGGTGCTGACATCCTGTATGTGTGTGTGTGTATATATATATATATATATATATATATATATATATATATATATATATATATATATAATGTGTGTGTGTGTATATATATATATATATATATATATATATATATATATATATATATATATATATATATATATACGTATATATATATACATATATATATATATATATATATATATATATATATATATATATATTATATATATATATATACATACATATATATATGTGTGTGTGTGTATATATATATATATATATATATATATATATATATATATATATATATATATATATATATATATATATATATATATATATACACATATACATACATATATATATATATATATATATATATACATATACATCTATATACATATGTGTGTGTGTATATATATATATATATATATATATATATATATATATATATATATATATATATATATATATATATATATATCTCCATACGTAATACATGTTTTGTTAAACTTGCTCAGCTGCAGCTAAAAATGCGACAGAAATTATTACCCTGTTTATATTGACATTTGTACACTAGATTGCTCATTTTGTGATCATTAAATGAAAGACTAACAGCCATGCAGTCACAGATGCAACAACAACATTAAAATTGTAGTACAGTCGGCCCCCGGCTTACGAGCACCCTGATTTACGAACAATTCGCCTTACGAGCGTGGATCAGGGAGATTTTTGTCCTCCGCATACGAACAAACCTCTCGCCTTACGAGCAATTCGACATGCCGGCCATTGAGTATGTGGTAATGTTCTCGTTTAATTGCGTCAATAAAATCAACAGTAGCGACATCATCACTCAATAGCAGATACTTGTGGCAGTAACGTGAACGCTATTGGTCTTACAACGTCACACTGACTGTCTCACTCACGGTGTCTAAATATATTACCATTTAAGTGTAGTGTTTGTACAGCTAAAGGGAAAAACAGCTGACATGAAATTAAATGTGCCGATTGCAGGACAAAGAATTGTCATTGGTTTAAATGTGTGTTTTTTTTTAATTAATTGTCAATACATTCCAACCGTTTAAAAAAAAAAAGTGTGAATAATTATCAGTCAGTCACGGAGATGCGAATATGCTATTGGTCGATTAAGGTCACCCGGTCTCACTCACGGAGATGCTATTGGCCGGCGTCACACGTCAATCACAGAAATGCCGATATGCTATTGGCCGAACGCCTTTATCTAGCTTGATGGGACAGGATGGAAGGAAGGAGAGAAAATTAGTGAAAAACGGAAAGTTGTGAAGACTTTGCAAACTTTATCTGTTAGACATAGCTTCTAAAATTACTAGCAGCAGTAAAGAAAGAAATAAGAGGATGATATTTTAGTATCTGCGTGATTTGCACCTTGACTGAAAGAGTTACTGTAACACTGTAAGACCAATAGCATATCTTTCGCCGTGTTAACTTGGAGCGTTGGACTCTGCCCCCCTCTGCTTACACCCAGCTCAAGTCTCGTCGTTTCAAAGGTATAAGCTATTTATCCATTCTATTTATTATATAATGCAAGTGTACAGCAGATTATGTCACTCAATTTTAATATATGTATGCAGTGTGTCGTTTTTACCTATGGCTTCGGCGCGCGTTGCACGCATTCACGAATTAACATGGGTTTGGATTGCCCGCTATACGAGCAATTCGAGATACGAGCGTAGCCGCTGAACGGATTAAGTTCGTAACCCGGGGGCCCACTGTATTACAAAAAGAAATATGCTTCTCATCTTTCCTAGCCCCATTTTAAAAAGGACTATATTGCCATGAATCTTGTTCAGGAATATTTCTAAACTATGAATAAACAACTCAAACAACTGTGCATTTAATGTTGTCCTAGGTAGGTCAAACTCCTGTAAAGTACTACATGTCTCTGTTAAGCGAAGTTCATTCTGTTGACTGATCAGGAGATCTACAAAAACATCCTGGCTGCCTGACCCACAGCATAACAGAGGTAGAGATACAAAAATAATATTTTCAATGTCTTAGACTGTCAGTGATCCAAATTCCCGTTCAGCAACAAAACACCGCCTTCAAATTAATGGGTGTGAACTTGCACTTTCAAAGACAAGGTAATTCAAAAACAAATAGTACGTTGAGACATTTTACTTATTATAAATAGCTAGTGAAGAAAAAAAACAAAACAAAGAGTGCAATATGTGACTGTCAAAGTCTCATTTCAGTCCAAAGGTCTTTGGCTTTCCTCACGTCAGGCCAGTTTATCAAATGCAGCTCACCAATTCCCACAGGAGGAGAACCAGAGTCCATTACATGGATAGAAAGGCCACTGACCTTGACCTAGGTCAGGCACATCAATGGGCTGAGCCACTCCGCCCCAGTGTAAACCATTCCTATTGGATGATTAGGAGTTCCAGTTTTGTGACCAGGAGCTTGGCAACAGATGACACATTGTGTGAGAATAGCAGGTGTAGCAATAACTGCAAGTTAATCGACAAGTTCAACCCACTCAACAACAAAATTGCATCTGGCATTATAGGTGATCACCTGTCTTGTCGGATTCAGTTTCTTAATCAGTAAGTCATTACCTCCACTAAGGAGATGTTTTTACGCTATTTTTTCATTCAAAACATAATGAAAAAAGTACAGATTACACTTCCTAGTTATTATTTCTTGTTTTCTTCTTAGGTGATAAGTTAAATATGGCTGGTGGCTGAAGGATTCCATGCTTGAACTAAACTGCTGTGGTACGACAGAGCAACACGTATCACCACTCGTGCTAAGTATTGTGCTTAAAAGTGTATTGAGATATACTGTTATATAACTGGAAATGTTTGTAAAAAAAAAAAAAAAAAAAAAAAAAACTATGGCATGTATATTGACAATGACTAAAAAACACACAAGGAAATTATTACAATAGACAAATTATATCTATCATTTATCAATGACGTCTATGAGCACACATGAAACTTTTTTTTTTTTTTAAAGCAGCATGTCCACATGTTTGTCCTAAACTGTGTTAATATGTCTCTAGCAGTTGGAAATACTTTAGATGGCACTGATGTGGCATGAATACACAGGTAGCATTTTGCCACTCGTGCCTCCAATTGCGCACCGCTTCATACCCTTCTTTTTCTGCCATTTTTGCTCCTCAACCGGAAACGAAACAGATCTGTGATGTCACTCGCATTGGTGAAAAAATTCGAACAAAAACCAAGGAGAAATCTATTGTTATAATTTATCAAATACAGTAACACCTGGAGATATGGTCGCTTCTGTACAGGTTTTTTCTTTATATTACAAAAATTGCCATAGTCCGCATCTTAGTCCAGAGCTTGGCGTCTGTGCCAACACAGGCATTGAAATCACCCATGAGGACAAGCTTGTCGGACTTAAGGACTCTGGATAGGGCAGCCGCAAGAGTCTCATAGAAGTCATCTTTGATGTTGCTCTCAGCATTCAGAGTGGGGTATGAGGTATGAGGAACGAGCAATTTTTAGGTCAACTTTTCCAGACCCTTCCCCAATTTGGGGTGAGCAGTGCGGGCCCTGAATAGGGCTGATCAGTCACATAGGCAGCTGCCGAAGAAAGAGCTTGTTCCATTCCAGTCTTCACAGCGACCATCACACCCATGCCGCCCCTGTGCAGGACTCCAGCTAGGAGCTTCCAGTCACATCCTTGACCTGCCCCCATCACTTTATCCTGTCGCCAGAGGACTTATCGGAAAGAAGCTGAAGCTTGCGCAAAGAGTGGATTTGTGTGAGGGATGGAGCGCGCAGTTCCTTCCCCCACAATCTTGGCCACATCCACTATATTCCAGTGGCAAGAGAGGAACTCGAGACAACCTTCAGTTGAGTGCAATTGCAGGGAACTGCCAGAGATCCACACTGCCAGAGACCCAGTCTGCTGGAAGCCTGCCCATATGTGTGCCCCCGGAGCACAGATTTTTCGTTCGGGGTTTACTCCCGTAGCCATGGTCAATCCCAGGTTTGGTTTCTTTCTCCTTTGCAGACATTGTAGTGGTTCTCACCACCGTCTTCCGCCAGCTCTGCCTTTGGTCTTCTGAATCGCACTTGGTCCTCAACCTCGACCTTTCGACCTGTTCGGCTTCGGTAACCCTGCCAGGAGTGCGAGACTCCTGCCAACATAGCTCTAGAGGTCATGGAGACACGCAAAGTGCCCCACCACGATAAGATGACGATCCAATGGGACACCACCTATATATTGTTGGTCAACCACATGATATCGTACGAAGAACGACAATTGAGGAAACAAATGAACTTCAATTTAAAAAAAAAAAAAAAAAAGTAATCCCTTGATTTTTGTTTTTTTTAGCGCCCTGAATTGGCAGTTTGAACTTCAACTATCAAGTTAGTTTAGCGTTGTCGCGACTATGCTTCCAAGAGGAACTTTTAAACATAAGTGTGCCTTGGCCGTTCATGTCACTCATAACTTGTACTATAAGTACAGTTTATTTTGAAGCTCTGGCTGGCTTCCTCACAACATACGGCTTTTACTATAATACAGTGGCTTGACAGTCAGTACATTGTCTCATATTCACCGCCCCACTTTTAAAAATAAATAAATAAACGGATCTTGTCCAATTAGTTACTGCCCTCCCCTCGCTGTAGATCATGCCAAAAAAGTTTGAGCGCTCCTGTGCTAACTTATCTCTAAAATGGTTGGAAGCATGTTCAATAGCCATGTGTATGACAGTAGATAACAGCAAGAAAATGATTCAGAAATTTCTTCAGTTGCAATGTCAAATTTATAAGTTTAGACTAATTTGTTTAAGCGTTTACTGGGCACGGCAGCCGCTTTCGGCCGACAATATGAAGAGGCAAACCGGTCGAAAGGATCTGTAACAGTAATTGCTTAAATTCTAATGTACCTCTAAATTTCCCTGAAATCCTGAAAATCCTTGCCAGTTTAGGACTTAAAAATAGAAAAATGTCTACCTAATAAAGGTAGTTTTTGCCTGTTTAGAGTATCGTCTGAAAGCAGCCACTGTGCCCATGTTAGTTATGTTTTGTTTAGTTATGTTTCCAGGATGTCTGAAAACAAACACACTTTTCTCTATCTTGAGGGTATGGTCAGCAATCCAATCAAGCGGAAATAGAAAACTCAGAAAGGAAAGAAAGAAAATCCCACTGCTTCATATTTAAAGGTACTGTAAATCGGACGTACGATCTGACGAGGAGGTAAGAATATAAGTAAGTGCAACTCAGAATATTTTGTACTGCGGCGCATATGACAGCAGCAGAATTGAATGGTTCCGGCAGAGGAAACTGCTGTCTTCAGATAAAGAGTGGAAAGACAGGTGAAGTCATGTCCTGAGGATAAGGTGGGTAGTTCCTATTTCAAAACATTCTGTGTGTAGTCTAAATTTAAACCAGCCATTTTGTAAACATCAAGACCACATAAAAATGCAGGATTGTAGTTATTGTATAAATAATCATTTCATGAGTTTAACTAACTGTAATCATTAAATTTTTATTAATAGCACAATGTTTTAAGTAATATTACATTATTTCCGATAAAAAAAGTAGTATCTAGTTGTGAAACAGTTTATAATACTATTTAACCTTTGTGCAGTATTTAACCAATTCGTTGGCTCATTAGATAGTAGGTATTTCACATCAAAGAATAAGCATTGCAAGACAGAAGGGAGCCGAAATTTCACCCAGATGGTGACAACATGTCAAAGTTCAACATGGCACGACCACTTAGTTATCACTTTACCAGTAGTGTTTCATCCCTTGACGAAAGCACTGTGGAAGAAAATGACCCAAAAATGATTAAAATACCATTCAAAGGTTAAACAAGTGGGGAGTGAATGGCATTGGGGTGAGCCATTTCTGTTTTTGAGAGATTCAAAAAGAAAGGCACCCAAATAGCACTGAACTACTTGAGCCTTACCTTGCTCATGGGCACCTCGAGGGTTGTCAGAAAGCAGACTAGCATCTGTCCAAAATTTAGCACAATTTTTATCTTTGTTGTAATTGGCTTATCAAATGTTATGTCTTGTTAACTATTTCAAAACTAAAGCAGTCACAGAATAAGATAAGAGAAAATATTAAACTGCCGTAGAGTTGCAATGATTACTCAACAACGGACCATGTTGAACTCTTGTATGGTGTTGGTATTTTTTTTTTCCATGCACTTTGTGCGCTCTCATGAATTCTTTGTGCCAGTGCTTCTCAAATAGTCAGGTGGGCCCCCTGGGGGGATGCTAGGTGGTGCAGATAACCACAGGGAAAAGGATTTGTTTCTGTCATGTGAAGTGTAATAAGTGCAATGAAATAATAATGTATTTTTCTTTTTTTCCTAATACTTTGATGCACTTGGTCATTTTTTTCCTGTTTTAGACTATGCTGTAAATGCTCTTAAAAATAATTAACAGTTGTTGAAAGTTGATTTATATTGTTTTTTTATTTTAAAAAGGATACAGGCGTAGGTACACTTATACAACTTTTATAGATAATGATCTTATTTATAATCAGTGCGTTGAGTGGGGGCGGCGGAAGGGGGGGGGGTCTCTTTTCTAGGGGGAGGGCTTGGCAAACTATAATTGAGAAGCACTGCCCTAAGCCAATGTTCATGGGTCTGTTGCTTGCTAGAATTTAATACAATATCTTATTATTTTCTGTTAAAACACTCTAAATTTACTTTATTATGATTAAATGTTATTTGAACTACATGTCTTTTGATAAAAACTGAAAACATTTTGCCTATTTTTTTTCCAGGGAAGTACAAACCCAGTTCTTTTGGGCCGCTAACCTGCATGTTTTTAATATGTCCGTCCTCCAACACACCTGGTTCAAATGATCATGTTTGTTATCAGGCTTCTGCCAGGCTTGCTGATGAGCTGATTGTTTGAATCGGGTGTGTCAAAAACATGCAGGATAGCGGCACTCAAGAACAGAGTTTGAACACCTCTGGACTAAACCATTTACTGACTCATGGTCAGAACATATTTCTACATTTTTGCACTGACACATTAAAAAAAAAAAAAAAGTCCTGTCTTTGCGCAAAGTGATGCAAATTCAAATTTTTTTTTTTTAAATCTTCTTTAATGAACCCGCAAAAAAATCAACAGATTAATTGAATAATAAAATAATCAGTTGCAGCTGCAAACTGCAGTTCTAGTTGAAGGAGAAATCCAACAGTTATTTATTTTTACCTCTGTTATTTCAGTTATGTACTCTCAGTGAGGCGGAAATACCAATGTCAGAAGATGAAAATGTTCCTGGGAGGATTTATGATGTTTAGCTCTATATGGGCAGCATGGCCTCACTCAGTCTTCCACCCTTGGAACTGCCTGTATCATGTGTACCGCAAACCTCCTTAAAGGAGCCAACCCCAAATGGAGAAGTAGCATTTGTTTAGTTAGTTTCATTTATTTAATATTTTCTTTTTCCCCCCAGTCAAGGCAACCCCGAACAGTTTTTCATTTGCAATACTGACCTGGTAACAGACAGCAGGATTAAAACAAAGAGAAATAAAACAGTACAACTATGTCGAGAAAAAAAAATCACAATTGATAAAAAATAATTAATTACATTGTTTGGATAAAAAGGTTTTGCTCAGCATACTTGAGCTGATTCTATTCCAGTCATACTCACCATGATTTGAGGTAAAAAAAAACTTGGGCATTTGGTACAAAAACAGATCCTATGGAGCCAAACATCTAGTCAGAATACAGATAAGTTATTTATCTTATGGTAAGATGACTGGGGTATGCAAAGCCTGGCGACCATAGAGTATAAATAATTTCTGATAACAACAAAAAAGGACAAAACAAAGGGGGGAGTGCTAGAACAGTTTCACATTTTTCAACATTATCCTGAACTAATTGAGAGCTAGTTCATAAAATTGGCTTATCACCCACACCTTTTCCATGTCTTTCCCAAAACTACATTAAAAAATTTAGTTCTCCCTGAGACCCCAATTTACTGAAACACAGTACACTAGCATACAGTTACAGTATCTTACTCATCTGAATGGCAATTGACACATGACCCATTTTCCCAGTTTCCCTTTTTTACTGTCTTGCAAAGCAGACTAAAGTTATATGATGATTCTTTGTTCATCTAGAGATTGAAGCAGCAATCATTTTAGATGGAATCAAATCATTTGAGTCAGGGACCCAAAATCAAAATCGAATCGTGATTCGTCAATTATTCCCAATCAAAATATTAATCATTGTCTATTTACTCTTTTAGTCAGCAAAACCTGACCGCTTACTAACATTTTTTACAACTTAGTCCACCTTCTTTGTTTTGATCTCTCAGGTCACGTTTTCTCGTATTTACCTGAGTTCTCCTTGTCATGAGGTTTCATCTGCTGGATCTCGTTATAGAAAAAAAGCCTCCTGAAAGTGCTATCTTTAGGCGTGAAAGAAAATCAACTCGGCAATTTTGTTGGTATCAGTGACAAGTGAGTACAAAATCAGCTAACAATGAGCCAGAAAGTATGAAGCGAAAACAAAATGCTTCGGAAGATCAAGAAGAGGAACAAACGTTGACATGTTGAAGCTAAGTAGACTTTTCCACCAAAATGGACCATTATAGATGATGACAGAGGCAACATGTAAATTCATTCAATTATTTTAATTCATTTTACTGTGACATTTGTTAATATCCGTTGTTGGTTTTTGCTCACATCTTGTAAATATAGTTCGAGCCCTAAATTTGGTTCTTTTTAGCGTGATTTTTGGGACTTCAAACATTTCTGCTGGGACCCATAGTTTTTTAGTATTGCATGTCCCAGGGACCCAACATTTTTCAGAGGTAAAATGAGCACCCTATAAGTCAAAGTCATTTTAAATGGGTTGACTGTGAATGTTATTAGTAATTAAAAACATCTGTGAGTATATTTCCTAGTTCCAGAGGAAATAACAAGAACATCTTACTGCTGCTTCAATTGAAACAAGATGCCTATGTTCATTGAGAATGAATAAAATGTGTGGCCGAAGTGGCAATTTATCGACAACATTTTGAGAGCTTTTTGAGCCGTCTACTTTATTTATTAATACTATCAAAGGGGTATTAAAAAAATGAATTGTAACTTTCCATTGCTCAATATAGCTGAATAAGGCAAAAAAAAAGAAATGCAGTTTATAACTAAGATGGAGGTTAGGTTTTTGGATTTTCCTAAGACCGCACACATCACACAGCTGTTCATCGAGCTTTCATAACATGGAATGGTTTTGAGCGCCGTGGCCAGTTACATAAGAGAGGTTTAAGTCCAACTTTGCACATTCCCACACTCCCTTTGTCTCAGCTCAACTTGAGGGAAGACACCAATCATTATGACAGTGCGCCGGTGAACTCTCGGCAGGGGGAAAGGCAGTGCGTGTGCACTCAAGCAGTTAGGAAAAAAAAACAGTACTACCACAATAGCTGCTAATCTGCCCATGCACAGATGTGTGCTACAAATAGTAAACGAGAGAGCAAGTAGTATAGCCGTTTAAGTCAGTTCTTTAAATACAATTCAAGTGTATGTCAATAAATTAAGGACCTAAGCCAGTAAACACATCTTAGTATATGAGACAATACTCAATGACCCTTTTGTTTGAGCAGTTACTGTATATGACATCAGCGCAACTTGATCGGACCCTGAACATGACCTTGTATTCCAGGATATCAGTGACACGTTATCGATGTTACGTCTATGATCACCTTTGATCTTCCTGGACAAGAAATTCAATGCTTTGGAACATACTATGTTTGCATTGCATCAGCTAATCTAAAAAGCAACATAAGTGGTGCTTTGCAAGGAAATTAATGCCTACATTGAGGAGGGTGGAGACAAAAATAATTGACAAAAGTAATGTTTGTCATTGATCGGACAGAACCAGCAGATTAGCATCAGATGTTAAGATTGCCAGTGACGAAAATCCAAGAATGTGATGCTTCATCCTAAAGGTGAATGTTTCAACGACATTTAACCAGATTTGTTTTGACAAACGGTGACCAATAATTCAGTTTTGTGATCATCATTAGCAATGTGACGGAATAGGACTGTTGCTTTTGTTATGACATTCATTTACAAGTGAGCTTGATTTTTTTTCCCAGTTGTCTTTGGACGAGAGGTGGGGTGGGTACACCCTGGACAAGTCATCAGCCAATCACAGTTGTTATGTTCTTCATGTATGTTCTGCTATGTTGCAGTATAGCAGGGTGTCCAAACTTTTTTGTTTGATGGCCACATAGAGAAAAATGTCAAGGCGCAAGTGTTGCTTTAAGCAATTAAAATGCATACGTTTCTATCAAAGGTTATTGGGCAAATATTTTAAGGTTTTCGCAAAATTTTAGTGTGATAGACTAGATCCACAGTTGAATCACACCTTCTTGACCAACCTATATTAAGATACTGTATTTTTTTTAAGTTACTTCAGGAACAATAACGTGGTGTATTCCTAAACTGGACCGTGACACAAAGTGGATTAAATGAATGTTGCTTTTAAATTTGAATGATCTTTATTCATTAGTGTTTGAGAGAAATTGTAGTTTTTTTTCCTAAATACCTGCATAAATAATTTATATTTTCCCATATTAAGAAAAGCACGAGAGTATATAAACTATTTTTTAACACATTATCCCGACCAAGTAAAATGCCATTTTTAGTTCTTGTTGAAAAAAAGAAAAACGTACAGTATATAAACCTATAATTCTTTTTAACTAGCCTTACGGGCCATGTCAAATGTTTTTTAGATAATGCTGCCGGGCCTCTGAAAAATGTGTCTGATCTCACAGTAGTCACTTGGGTAAACAATGTCCCAAGTACAATGATCAGCAAATCATCTTCCAAGACCTCCATTTCAAACAAATTGGACGGGTCCAAAGATGACTACCAAGGAGAAAGAAGAGGATGTCTGTGATTTAAATAGGTGGAGCTATTTGGTGTGTCAGCATAGAAACTTCAAATAATTTTATTGTCGCAACATTAGTTTCAAGCATTTGCATCCACATGCAGACGTACATTGCCTCACACTTGTCTCGTTTCCGCCCCCACCCTCCATAACCACAATAGTATGTTATTCAAAACATACGATGAAGAAATGCATCTATAAGTACCGTACATTTGTTTTTTTTTAATAACACACAGCATTTGTTCTAATTGGACTGCCATGATCTGTGTAGCCACTAAAGTCAAGTTATATTTGCGTTTTTTTTTTTCCGCCCAAATTTAAGTAAAAAAGGGAGGTCGACGTATACGAGAGGTTGACTTGTACTCATAGACATACAGTAAACCTTCTGTAATTAGTCCACTTTAATGCGGTGGTGTGTCATAGAGAATGTTGTCAACAGCAGCTAGTTAACCAAGTGTTTAATGGCTTTCTCCTCAAACAAAATAAACAAAGAGACTAGGACATGGAGTATGAGTTGATTTCTCCACAGAGTGCAACTTTCTGCCCATATGGCGATTTTTGATCAGCTGGCAAGTCCTAAAAATACTCAGAAAATGAGATAATAATCCAAGACAGTGACCCCTAACAGCTTTGGGGACGGGGAGTGCACAATCCCACAAAGGTAAGGCATCCCAGAAGGCTTTGCGCCGAGTACTACAAGCGAACTATTCCAACACTAAAGAAAATGTCAGCTTTTGGCAGGCATTGGGAACCACGCCTCTCACTTACCATGCAAGTTGGCGTGGGCTTGGACTTTGATAATAATATTTCATTGTTGGCATGTGAAGATTAAAGACATGTACTTGAACAGCAACAGTTTCTTTGTCTTGCCACAAGCCTTTTTATCATCATTGCCAAAAATCATCACAAAGTGCAGAGAATTGGCAAGTATGTGGTTTACAAAGTGTTAGTAATGAAATTTGTATTGTTTATCTACTGAATTATTGAGCAATGACACACCTTTAATTAATCAATAAACATTTACACACCAGAAGGACCTGTTCCGGTCTTATATTCTACTGAATTTGAATGAACTCCCACAATGCCAAGTACGGTTGTGCGGAGTACGAAACCGGAATCAAACGCAAATAAAAACATTCATGCGTGGAAAGAAACAATATCTGGCAATCTCATAATGCAAAACGTGGACTAGAGCTGTGCCTACCACTTAGAGATAATTTAAATAGGGAGGATATCAAACTTGTTTATTTCTTGACAGCATTACTTTCCACCTTTAGAGGTTTAAGGATGCGTTTTTTGCAGGATTTCACACCTGGATCCCACACACGCACGATATTCTCCACGTCGCCAAGTCACGCCGTAAAGAGTCATGCACACTGTACTTCACACCACCAAACGACCAGATGTCTTACTGGCTAGTTGCCGTTGGCTAATTTCTTCCTGCAACGCAAGTAGTTATTTGCTCACACAACTTTGTAAAAAATTAATGTTTCATTCCTTTCACACTTGGTCCTAAACTAAAACATGGCCGCAGTAATATTTTAATGGCAAGTCAATGATTCCTTTAAATGTGTGGAACTCACTACAGTAGACGAAGCATTTAAATTAAAACATCAACTGGATTTTAAGATCATGTTTGCGATTAGAAATGCGACGAAGCAATTATTTCTTTTTCCTAGGAGCGGCTGCTCACCTGTCCGAAAGCGGAGGTCTTCGTCGTCCTCGGAGCCAAACTCCCGTAGCAGGGAGAGGAAGAGGATCCCGAAGGCATTCTGAATCCCGAACACGGAGCCGTTGCACCACATGGCAGCTAGCATGACCAGCCATCCCCAGCCGCCCTCCGGGTGTTCGAACGTGCAGTCCGTCTTTTGCTCGGGGACTGTCACCTGGCCGTCCCCGTTCTCTTTCTTTTCCAGCTCGAGCTGCTCGCTGGCCGGGTCCTGAATCTTGGTCGTCGCATCATTATCATCTGCCATTGTGTGCGTCTCAACTTCTGGATTTAACTTAAATGAAAAGCAGGAGTAATTTTAAAGATGTGGCTCCGGTTAGCTGTGGAATGACACGTGTCTTTCAGGTGTCTGTGTGTGGGGACGGCGCAGCATCCGTGGGTGAAGCCGCTGCTGCTGCGGTCAGAAAATTTTAGCATCTATGACAACTGTCAAAAAGCTGCTGTGGCACTGTTATTAATAGCGAGTGCGACGGGGCGGGGCTTCGAGATATCACGCATCTGATTGGACGAAGGTATAGAGGCGTAGCTATACTGTATATATTTTTTTGTAGGCAAGAAATTTACGGTACAGTATATTAAAAATGATACAATTATACATTTGTACATCTGTGGAAATTGGAACTTGTAAACGTGTAAAAAATATTTTGCAGTTGTAGAAAAAATTATTTGCAGTAATGTGGAAAAAAAACGTCGTTTAAGCTAAAGTAATTTACACGAGTTGTGAAACAATTTTGTTCAAAAAAGTGTACAAGGAGTCAGGTCATCTCTTTTGCTGAAATTGATTTTATTGTTTTGTTGGCTCAGTTGTACAGTGGCGAGAACATCGCTGGATTATTGCATTTGCAGCCTTCCAGCATCTATCACTGCTCCCAATTCCCAGCTTCCAGCTCGTTTCCTGGTTCCTTACCTGTTCGATGCTTGTTCCTGTTTTTGCTTGAGTATTTAATCTGTTACTTTTTCTTCTTGTGTCTGTTTAGTCAGATAGTCTACTCATTGTTTTGCTACTTTGTATTTCTTTGTGATGTCCTCCTGCTGGTTCCGCCCCATAGTTAATTAATTGCCGTTTTGCATAGTCTCTTCCAGTTGTACTTTGAGCATCATTTTCACCCTTGTGTTGTACTTTGACGAAGTTTGTGTTTTCACGCGGTGTGCTTTTTCTGTTAATAAACCTTTTTGCCTACACCTCAGTGTCTCCTGTGTGTCCCAGTGTCACACGACTTTGTTGGTATGCAGATATCTTGCAGAAAATTTGAATATTGAGATTCGCATTGAATTTTCTTTTTTGAAAAAAAAAAAAAAAAAAAAAATATATATATATATATATATATATATATATATATATATATATATATATATATATATATATATATATATATATGTATATATATATATATATATATATGTATATATATATATATATATATATATATATATATATATATATATATATATATATATATATATATATATATATATATATATATATAGTTCACAAAAGTTAAAGGAGCACTTTAAAGACACACATTAAATACATCAGATCTCAATATGAAGTTGGATATCCATACAAATAATGACAGGGCAGTGTCTTAGGAACAAAAGTCAAATGCCAAGTCTTTTAATGGAAATAAAAGTTTTCAGCCTTCAGAGGGCTCAATTGTGTAGACACCATATAACCAGCATGAAATGACGATGTGGCAGGCTAGTTTTAATTTCTGCAACTCAAAATGCTTTTCAGTATCTTGTGTGGCCCCCATGAGCTTGTATGCATGCTTGACAACGTTGCGGCATGCTCCAAATAAGACAACGGATGGTGTCAGGGTGAATCTGCTCTCGTCTGTAAAAAGTACATGGCGCCAGTGGCGGACTTGCCAATTCTGGTGTTGTTGAACAAATGCCAGTTGAGCTCCACGGTGCTGGGTAGAGAACACAGGGCCCACATAAGGATGTCGGGCCCTCAGGTTACCTTCATGATGTCTGTTCCTGATTGTTTGGGTCGAGACATCCACACTTGTGGCCCTCTGGAGGTCATTCTGTAGGGCACGAGCAGTGCTCAGCCAGTTCCTCCTTGCACAAAGGAGCAGGTGTCGGTCCTGCTGAAGGATTTAGCCCCTTCTACGGCCCTGTCCAGCTCTCCGAGAAGAACCACCAGTCTCCTGAATTCTCCTCCATGTTCTGGAGATTCTACTGGGAGACATATTAAACCTTCTTGCTGCAGCACGTGTGAATGTAACATCCTGGAGAAGTTGTACAACCTGTGCAACTTCTGTAGGGTTAAGGAATCGCCTCATACTGCCAGTAGAAATGATTATGCAAGCCAAAATCAGCACGAGTGGAAAACCAGCCAAAAAAGGTCCAGGGAGAAACTTGAAATGACCTTTACATGTAAAACCAGTCCTGTTTTGAGGGTTTTCTCATTGTTGCCGCTGAACTGCACCTGCTGTTAATTCCATGAACACCAATACAGCTGAAATTGATTAACCAGGCCCTCAGCTGCTTAACCAACCAGAAAATTATCAGACAGGTTTAATTCAATTCATACCAGGCCCAATAACAAATGTTCCTTTAATTTTTGTGAGCAGACGCTCACATTTTGTATACAGGGTGTTCCAAAATGTTTGACACCATTTCGTAGGCCAATAATTTTGACAATTTTCATTGAAACAACGTCAAATTTTCACCGCTTGTGAAGAAACGTTTCATGTTTTTGTGTGTAGTGTAACGTCTGGCAGTTCTATCTTATCAGGTTAAGGAATGGAGTACGCTTGGACTCAGTCACCAAAGGCAGTGCAGCGTGCCTTCTTCACAAATTTTGCAAAGAAGGCACCAACGACAAAACAAATTCGGACTTGGCTCCATAATTTCAAGAAAAGGGCTGCTTAGGCATACCTTAATCGCATTAAATCGCATGAATCATATTGAACATTTATGAAAATCTGTCATAGAACCAACAAATATTTGTACTTTTTCTTTGTAAATTTAACCAATAAAACTAATGACCTTCAACATAAAATATGTTTAGTTTCAAAAAGATCCATCAAGTAGTTTTCCAAGATATGGGCATTTAGAATGGGTTCAACTATGTTGGAACACCCGGTATGTATATCATTTTTTAATTTTTATATTTTTAATGTGAAAAGTGGGGGCACTACTTCACGAATTTTCAGATATCGCAGCCGGTTCCGGAACATATCTACCGCAATAAGCGAGGGTTTTCCCAACTGAACGGGGAAACATCAAAACAATAAACGGAACCGTATTTCTATTCATGCACACTTTTTCTTCAACTGTGAATACTTCGAGAGAACTCACGCTGTCATTGCCCACAAATACAATGTAAACAATCCTCCGGCTCAACGTCAAAGGACTCCGATTAGCTGTCTTGTAACATGCCCGCTCCAACCAGAGTGCACAAAGGACCTACTCCTGCTTACACATGCACAGATGCAATCCAACATCATGCACATAAACCCAGCGGCAACAAGAAATTTACAAGGCACTGTTGCCCTTTTCCTTTGAAGTCTCGCGCAGTTGGGGTCATATTAGCAGCTGCCCGGATGTTGAATTAATGTCTAATCTTTATATGATTAAAGATTATTACAATGGAGGGTTTCTTCTTGAAATCCCATTTTATTATACAAGAAATCTAGGTAAGACATTTCCAATGGTCTGGCGAACGTCTGTTCCTTAGTATCTCTCTCTGCCCTTACAATGTGTGTGCTTGTGTGCCTTTTGCTGTGGGTATGCTTCATGACCGGCAATAATGTGCCTTTAGGGCAGGAGTAGATTGAAACTCCACAGACATGCGCCGTATAACTCATGAAGCGCACCCCGGCACTGTTGTTGTCAACAGACAGGCAGGAAGCAGAGACAAGAGGAGGAAAGATGACGTTCACCAAACCGCTGGAAACCTCTTCCCTGGATTTCTTTTATAATAAAATGGTATTCCAAGTGTAAACTCTCCATGGTAATCATCTTTGATCATGTCCAGATTAGATTTTAATTCAACATCCAGGCCGCTACTAATATGACCACAGCTGGCGAGACTTCAAAAGAAAGGGCTTCTTCTGTCGGCAGTCCGGATTGCTAAAGCAGCTTCCATACGGAAGATCGTTTTATTATGAGCCATAACAACTGGCTTCGCAGAATTGCCAAAGGTGATGGCAGCCATCTTCTAATATTCGCCTCGTCTTTCATGTAGCGAATGGTGGATTCATTCACCCCCATATGGCGTGCCACGCCCCGTAACTTCTCCCTTCGAGAAGTGTCACCTTCTCAGCAATTGTCACCATTTTTTGTTGGCGTTTAGGTTCAGTTCAAGCCCCGCGAGAGCAGCACGTTTGGGAGCTAATGCAAAAGTTTAATATGGACTGAAAACAAAATCCTTGAAGTCGTGTATCCGCGTAATATAAAAAAATCCGCGAGCTGGTGAATCCGCGAAATGGAAAAAAAATCTGCGATGTGGTGAATCTGCAATAGTGAAACCACGAAGTAGCAAGAGTCCACTGTGTAAAAGGCAAACAAAGTCCAAACAAGCACACAAAGTAACAAAGAAACAAAGAACAACCAGAACAACAAAGAAAACCAGAAATACTCACCACAGAAAACCTGGGACACAGGTCTTGAGAAAAACAGGAATCTACTTGCAGAGACAAATGCTACGTAATCATTGAAGTCTTGCAAATGACATACTATTACATATTTCACATTCGAATTAATGGTATTAAAACACAGATATGTGGAAAAAAATTGGTCTGTTTTTTGTTACACGGTTAAAGTCAATGTTGAAAAGAGGAAAAAAACTTGACTTGTACTCTGAGAAATGCGGCACATCCATTTCGTAATCCAGATTGTGAATTTCAAAATCTTATCCAAAGAAACTGTTTCACTTTGGGTGCACTAAAACGAAAACCGCTAGTTGTTCTTAATGTTGCACAACAGTAATGGTTGGTCAGATGTTACTTTGAAAATTATATGCTCTTGCAGTGCTTATCTGCTCATTATTTTACATAATAATCTGGCAAAGCCTTATAAATGACATGATTTATTTCACATTTGAATTAATGTTATTCAAACACAGATATGTGGAGAAAACTGGTCTTGTTTGATTTATGCTGTTCTAACTCGACCCACCTTAAATGGGTGGTGAAAATGAGGGGAAAAAAACTTGACTCCTCTGAGAAATAGACTAGTGTTAAAATATACAGATATTGCCTATGGTGGTCCATCACTGACAAAATAAAGAAACAGCCACAGAGTTTACTGACTGAAACTTGAAAAAGAAAAAAGGAATGAGGTCTAAGGCAGCACTGAAGTCATTGAGAATAGCCAAACCAACTTACCTTCCAAAGCTTTTTATTGGAGTAAAATGCAAAGCTTTGTTCAGGGAAGGAAGTACACAAGTGTGCTTAGAACCATGAATTAACTTGCTTTAACTCACAGGAAAGAAGGTACAAGAGAATTTGGTGAATGGTGGTCTCATTGTGCAAGGCTGAGGACCACTTCTAACCAATAAGTGTGTGCGTTTGAGGTCACAGTTGGAAAATTCCAGGGTTATTATTCAAACATTTTAAAGATGATAAAAAGAAATTGTTCAATGAATTTATTTCTCATGTTTCAAAGGAATTGTGCCACACAGAAGTGATTTTTTTTAAGTCATTCTGACACCTGATCAAAACTTTGAGGGACTTATGTGTCATTCCAGAATTGGAGGATATTTGAACATCAAAATTCATGAAAAACTAAACTTGTACTTTTCTTATTTTCTGCAACATAAACCTCAATAGGTATTAAACATAAATAAGTAAGAATTGTAGGCTCGATTAACTCAGTTTAGATAAATGGCACCATTTTTATTGTAAGATTTAATTAAAAAAAAGCCTCTATTCCCTACTCTTACATACTTTATTGTTTGCAATGTTGTTTTTTATTGAATAAAATGTTCCCACAGTTGCAAGAGACAGCAATGAAATACATAAAACATAAATAAATCCAATTTGAGCCATTTCATTTGAGACTCAATTTGGTCATTACAGCGGCAAGAGAAAATATGTAATTTGGGGGGATGTATAAGACCTATTTTTAGAAAGTATTTTCAAGCTTTCTTATCTCAGTTTTTTTTAAGATTTGGTTTCATGTACATCTTATCAGAAAGTCCATGCTTTGGTATTCACTTATGTGGATCATGTAACATTCAAGGGACGGGATACTATCCCCCAATTCTGGAATGACCTTTATAAACTTATCATAGAAGACTCCAATAATTAATGTTGATTTTGTCAATATAAACCCTGCAAACAAGAGCAAATTCTTTTCCCGGCCCCTCTCCCGCAAAGGAGAAAATTAATATTGATATCACCAACCTAAAATAAAATTCAGCTATCCAAACGTATCCTTGTCCACTAATTTGGCATCTCGCTCCACCTAATGTTTTATTAAAGAGGGAGATCTAATTTTGCTGACCCAACTGTCGACATCTCCATCCTGGCCACAAATGAATATTTTGTGTAGGGTATCCAGAGAACTTGAACTTGAGGGTGATTTGTTTAGGTATCAGCAGCCACCATTACGCTTCATTTTCACTGTGGCCAAATAAGGTAAGGAGAGAAAATTGATAGGTGGATGGGTTCTCTGGAACCGATTCTACTGAGTATTTACTAGAAAGAGGACATCCAATGGCAATTTGCTTCAACTGAACGAAAACACGAGTCCCTGACAGAAGGCACACCATGAGCGAGCACTTTAGTGACACAGAGTTCAAAAACGTATTTTATAAATACACAGACAGAACACCGACTGAAGCAGATTTACATCTGGATCAGATACCTGCTATAGTTGGTGCTCAGACCATTTTTTTCATAGCTTTTCATTGTAAACATGGGGGGCACAGAATAGCCCATTGACAGGCACGGGCAGACAAGTCCATGAGCAAATTCGCCCTCTGTCTACTTCTCGTAGTTGAAGCACACTGGTTGTAAATGTCCTACGACCTAGTCCCTCCTAATACAAGTACACACAGAGCTGAGTCGTGGATGGAAATGCTCACTGGAGCCTGCCTTCAGCCAGTGCTTTGGTGTAGCCTCCAGGCATGTTCTTCTTCATGGAGGGTTAGCCCCAAAAACAACACACTGATCACGGACCAACTGCAGTGGCCCACATCCAACCAAAGCAGACTTATGTCCTGGGTTCAGAAACCTCCATCCATCCATATTCTACCACTGTCTTCCGGGGTCGGGTCGCGGGGGCAGCAGCTTGAGCAAGGAAGCCCAGACTTCCCTCTCCCCGGCCACTTCATCCAGCTCTTCCGGAAGGATCCCCAGGCGCTCCTAGGTCAGCCGAGAGACATAGTCCCTCCAGCGTGTCCTGGGTTGTCCCTGGGGCCTCCTTCCAGTGGGACATGCCCGAAACACCTCACCGGGGACGCGTCCTGGGGGCATCCTAACCAGATGCCCGAACCACCTCAGCTGGCTCCTCTCAAGGCGGAGGAGCAGCGGCTCGACGCTGAGCCCCTCCCGGATGACGGAGCTTCTCACCCTATCTGTAAGGGATAGCCCAGACACCCTGCGGAGGAAACTCATTTTGGCCGCTTGTATCCGGGATCTTGTTCTTTCGGTCACGACCCACAGCTCGTGGCCATAGGTGAGGGCAGGAATGTAGATCAAGTGGTAAACAGAGAGCTTCGCCTTTCGGCTCAGCTCTTTCTTCACCACGACAGAATGGTGCAGAGCCTGCATGACAGCAGACGCCGCACCGATCCGTCTGTCGATCTCACGTAGATCAGAAACCTGCCACTGTCATATCCCCGCTGACTATGGTCTGTTTCTAGACGGGGTTCTCCTTCCGCCATGTGGGAACAGAGTCATCGGCTTCACACCTGTCACCAAGTCGCCACCATGGGTTTTTTAAGGGCGGTCTGTGAGGGAGAATGACACCGGGTTATTCCTTCATCATGCTCATTGCAGTCCCGTGACGCACCCAACAATACTGTTCCACGTCCTCCTTTCCTGAGACAATTTTGGTTTGTACTTAATATTTGGAATTTTTGTTCGCTTATGATTTCTGTTGTTACTTTGTGTTCTAGTCGTTCTCCTGCAGACTCCGCTCCCTCGTTGCCATGCTTTCCAGTTGGATTCGTATTCCTAGACACTTTTCTCTCTCCTTGTTTTGTACTTAGTGATTTGTTTTGTACTTTGCCCAGATGGTGCGCGCCCATCCTAGCCGAACACTTTCTCCTCCGGCAAGCTCTCCACGATGAAAGCCCACAAAAATATCATGGACCAAACGATTGTCAGTGCAGATGGTCCTTTTCAACTATATACTTTTAGCAGGCCTCCCGTCTCAAAGCACTCATCTAAATTCAGCAAATTCAATTTGTTGAAAACACATCTTTTACAATGATTGCTTGACATTCTTGTTCCAGTAGTCTATGAATGATCGTACCTTAGGAATTCATCATTGCCTTTGACTCCGATGAGGGATTGAGCCCAGACCACTGCGTTCAAAGTCACTGTTCTTGGTCACTGGCCTATCTTAGCTGCCAGCTAAAAATGCGGGAGTGTTAGAGGCGTGTAAGCAAGGCATATATGAAGCTCGGAGCTCTTTTGTTATAAACATTACCATTATCATTATCACTTTGGTATTAATACTGTACATTTCATTCCTTCAATTATTTGCATTTTAATAGGCAAGATTTTGCACAAAAAGTACTGGCGTTTATTGATAGATATCTATGTGGCCAGGCGAGACAAAGCAAGTTTCACTGTACAGAGAAACTTGTTTCTACACTGTGCACATGACAATAAACACTTTGACTTGACGTGCTGCTGCTCCTCAATTTGGGAGGGTCTCTGGTTTCTCTTCCTCCTTCTCTTCCTCTTCAATGTAAGAATGCTTTGGCTTTAGCTGCTCAGGACGAACATGAACATCACTGTCATCTAAAACAGTGGTCCCCAACCCAAACCCCCTCCAACCCCCCGGATCAACTGGTACCGGGCCGCGTGGGCTGTACCTGAAATAATGATTTGGAGATGATTTTGTTTAATGGTACGCGCGCGCCGAACGCGAACGAGGCGAAAAGCGGTGTGTTTTGTATTGCAGTCAATGGAGTTCGCGTGACTGGGCGCAAATGCACGTCGGGCGACGCGATGGACGCGAATGGAGCGAAGTAAATGGCCGCACGCGGTCACAAGAAGCGAAATTTTGCCTTTCGAGTGAAGGTTTTTTTTTTTTTTTAACTTTTTCTGCGTTTCACGTCGCCACAGCCAATCAACTTCAGGAACATTCAACGGCTCACGCAGGGGGCAAGAATAAATCATGGCGGCCACTTTGTGGTCACCGGCAGTGATCCAACACGGCCAGCTGAGCTTTCAAAATGAAACAGAGCCAAGCAAGAGCACTCACCTGGCTTGTCGAAAGGTGGAAGCGGGAATTTGGGACAACTGGTGTGTGCAGCATTTGCTTCACTTAACAGCTGTTTAACCAAAGTTACTGTGCTAAGCGAACGATAGCGCAGCATTATCAGCACAATATTTAGCACGGTCTCGGCCACTTGATTGCGACATTGAAAGTTTTATTTTTTGGCAGGTGAGTATTGCCGCAAAGAATAAAGGTGCTGTTGGTGAAAATATTGGCTCAGTCACATCCCAGAAAAGTGAAAGTTCTCAGCAATGCTGTTTTTTCCGGATTTACCGTTAAGTGCACAGCAAGCTCGCTCCACTCCCCTCCCCTCTCCTCGCGCGACAAAAAAGTGGACAAAAAGTACAACAGCAACAGAAAGTCCCGCGAATGAGCGTAGCGATTCGGGGAAAGATTCGGCGTTCGGTGTGCCCGTAGACAATCCATACGTTTTGTGATGTAGTTTTTAGAGTAGCCAGCCCCCCCCCCCCCCCCTCCGCAATTTAATCAATATAAATCTGAGGCGTAGTGAGAAGGATAATGTGGTTTTTAGAGATTTTTTTTATGTTCATCATGAAAGCAAATTTCACTTGTTAGCCAACATGCAGTTCTACTGCACACTACTGCACTCACATTCAAATAAAAGTGTACCTATGGAGATCCCAAATTGATGTCTTGATGGGTAAAAGGAGCAATATTGGTAAAAAGCTGGTGTTATAATTTTTGTGTTGCGTGCTGTATTTACCAAATCAGCTTGCCCAGAATCATTCTACAGTCGGCCCCCGGTTTACGAACACCCTCTTTTACAAACATTTCGACTTACGAGCGTGGACCACGGAGTTTTTTGTCCCCCACTTACGTGCAAACCTTTCGTCTTACGAACACTCTGACATGCCGGCCATTGTATTAATTCAGATATTTTCGCAATGCTGCGTCAACAAAATCAGTGGACGACGCTGGTCACGGCAACTTTGAATGCTATTGCTCTTACAATGTCACAGACACTGTCTCAGTCACGGTGTCAGTCACGGAGTCAGTCACGGAGATGCCGATATGCTATTGGTCGATTAAGGTCACGGTCGGTCTCACTCACTGAGATGCTATTGGCTGGCGTCACGTCAATCACAGAAATGCCGATATGCTATTGGCCGAACGCCTTTATCTAGCTTGATGGCAAAGCTGGTCAAAAATCAGTTAAAAACGGAAGGAAGGAATGCTGTGAAGACTTTGCAAACTTTATCTGTTAGACATGGCTTCTAAAATTGCAAGTGGCGGTAAAGGAAGAAGTAAGATGATGATGAAAATAGAAACCAAGCAGGAGATAATTAAAAAAAAAAAATACAAAGGAGGCGCATGCATAGTTAACCTTGCTCGTGAGTATGGACGGAACCGCTCAGCAATCTTCTAAGTGCAAGACTTTCCTTGCCCGGAGACGGACCTCGCTTGACAACAAAATGGAGAGGCTTCTTCTATTAAGGATTAAAGAGAAGGAAATCGCCGGTGATATGTTTTAGTTTGAGAAAAGTTCTTGTTTAAGAAAATAAATCAATAAATTCTGCGGGTTGGTCTCTGCTCACCTCCGTCTCCACTCAGCTCAAATCACGTCGCCCCAGAGGAAAATGTCATTTATCCTTTGTGTATCCATGTTATTTAAGTTAACTACACAGTAGGTTATGGTACTAATTTTAAATGTGAGTTTAAATACGTGATGGTTTTATCTCTGATTTAACCACGCGTTGCCAGTCAATGTGAACGTACAATTGACATCGTTTTACTACTTCAACGAATTCATCTGCTCACACATGACACGGAAATGCTGATATGCTATTGCTCTTACAATGTCACAGTCACTGTTGCAGTCACGGTGTCAGTCACGGAGATGCCGATATGCTATTGGTCGAATGCTTTCATCTAGCTTGATGGCACAGCTGGTCGGGACGGAAGGAAGGAGAGAAAATGAGTGAACAACGGAAGGAAGGAATGTTGTGAAGACTTTGCAAACTTTATCTGTTAGACATGGCTTCTAAAATTGCTAGTGGTGGTAAAGGAAGAAGTAAGAGGATGTTGACAATAGAAACCAAGCAGGAGATAATAAAAAAAAAAAAACGAAGGAGGCGCACGCATGGTTAACCTTGCTCGTGAGTATGGCCGTAATCGCTCGGCAATCTTCTTAGGGCAAGACTTTCCTTGCCGGGGGACGGACCTCGATCAACAACAAAATTGAGAGGCTTTTTCTATTATGGATTAAAGAGAAGAAAATCACCGGTGATATGTTCTAGTTTGAGAAAAGTTCACGTTTAAGAAAATAAATCAATAAATTCTGCGGGTTGGTCTCTGCTCCCCTCCGCCTCCACCCAGCTCAAGTCACGTCGCCCCAAAGGTAAATGTCATTTTTCCTTTGTATATGTTATTTAATTTAACTGTACAGTAGATTATGTTACTCATTTTAATATGTGTATAAAGTCGTGATGTTTTTACCTAAGGTAAATAAGGTCACTAATTAACATAGGTTTGGATTGCCCGTCATACGAGCAGTTCAAGTTACGAGCGTAGCCGCTGAACGGATTAAGTTCGTAACACAGGGGCCCACTGTATTTAGTCTCAAGGATGGACATTTTGGGAACAAATGTCACGGGAAGTCATTGAGAGGGCAATTCCTTGCTCCACTGAGTGATACACCAGATCGTTGTTGTCATTGTTAAAATTGAGGAAATGTGCCAAATTGGATATTTATTTGAGCCAGACAGCACTTCTGATTCCGAATCCGACAATGAAAAAGGCAAGACTGATTTGTTAGATGAACAAAATGCCACGTTGCGTTGGAGAGGCAGGGCAGTGCGGAGATGAAGGATCAGATGCCACAAACTGATGATTGCATTTGTTGCCATCAACACCAATCTGTAGTGGATAAAATCCTGGAAAATGGATAAAAATGCTTACATTTGAAAGTTGATTTACCCACATGTGGAATCCACCAACATCACTGGCTTGATCAACAAGTGCATGCAAGCTGCTCCCGATCAGCTTTCTAACTGGTAAGTTTTCAACAGCACAGAAGACCGTTCTTTCTTGTTGAAATGTAATCCAGACATGACCCTGCTACTTTGCTGTTCAAAACTGAATATTCTCCACTTTAACGTGATTACCCAGACTTGTGTCAAGTTAAATGGATCGCTAATTGCCTGAGCCCCCTCCCCTTTTTTTCTACTCAAGCCCTTATTATGACTCTTATTTTGCTACCAAGGTTTTTTTAGCATTGTAAGTGGCGTCTTTTTTTTTGTTTCAGTTTTGCTATTCATTAATTATTTATTAGTGGGATCATAAACATTCTTTCCTGCAAACAGAGGGGTGCCTGATGCGATCGTGGTAGACCGGTATGAAATCGCAGTTGAAGTAAGTCAAAAGCCAAAAAAAAAAAAAAAAAAAAAAAAAAAAGAACGTCAATCGGAAAAAAAACAAAAAAACAACTTTATTTACCTTGGAGCTGATAAAGATTATCAAGTGGATTTTCTGGAAGGGTTACGGTTATTTGATGATGTTACGACCCTTTCAGAGTCAACCCAAGTTGAGTGATAATAAGGACAGGCTAGTGTAAAATCCCTGGACACCCAGGTTAAATCAATTCCAATTTTACATATTATGTCTAAATGTTGACTAGATACTAAAAATATGAATATAATAATTAGGTAAATGATAAAATATTTTATATTAAAGTGCTCATCAAAAAAAGTTTTTTTTTTCCCCTGAAGCTTTTACTCTGCAGTATTAGTTTGTAAACAGGCTTAATACTGCTCTGCCCACCCTGGAAGAAATGGCCCTATCCTGCTGTCTGAGGAGGACAAAGGCCATCACAGCAGACCCCTTACATCCAGCCCACTCCCTGTTCGACCTGCTGCCGTTTGTAAGACTGTACAGGTCCATAAGATCCCACACCAAAAGACTGTCCAACAGCTTCTTCCCCTGGGCCATAAGGACTGCAAATGCTCACAGACACACACGCACACACACATGTACACTCCCCACCCCACACACCCCAAACTACCACAATCCTGTCAAACTCCTCCTACCTCCACTGTACCTTATTCTTGCACACCAGCCACCTCATTTTTATAATTTTATAAATAGTGTAGTAAGTGCTGCTTTTATATAACATACATACAATTACTGTAAATAACATCATGAAAAAAACACACATATATATATATATATATATATATATATATATATATATATATATATATATATATATATATATATATATATATATATATATATATATATATATATATATATATATATATATAAGGGATTTATTTACCATTGAGTGACGCTTGTTATGCCCACCTTAGCTTTTTTCGTATTTCTTGATTATCTTCAGCTTTGTTTCCATATACTGTATTTTTCGGACTATAAGCCGCAACTTTTTCCTCATGATTTGAGCCCTATAGTCCAGTGCGACTTATCCGCTGTTTTTTCCACCATTCAAGCAAATGTGTGTATCTGCTCAAGGAGTCAGTTTATGGAACAACTATGAAATAGAACTGCAAAGATGTGATTCAATGGCTGTGCTCAAAAGGAGTTTTAAAATATATTGTCAAAAATATTTAAAATATATGTCTACATTGAATAAGATTATTTTGCCCTTTAATGACATAGTAACACCGGTGTTGTACTAGATTTATACATAGACTTAGAGTACCCTCTTCTGGTTACTTCAAAATATTGTTTTTCTCAGTAGACGTCAGTTCTCCTATGTGGCAACACGTAAAGACGACACGTTCATGTTCGAGGATTGCTGATCTTATTTTGTTTTGCCTTGGACGAGAATTGTTCGTTAGACATTGGAAATAGGAGTATTTTTTCGTTGTGCAACTTGTTTGTTAGCTCGAGACGTGCTATGTATCATTAGCTGATTACGTGTTTTATTTTTCTATTTTTACGGCGACCTAAAGAGGGTAATGGTCAATTGCCATTGTTTAAATAAAGCAGAGCAAAACGAAAGACAGTCTGCTTGTTTGAAACATCGTTATCCAGCCGTCTAGTTGGCAAAAAACCCGACGCTTCGGAGTGAGGACGGCATAAAGATCTTGTATAAAAGTTAGTGTTTGATATACAGTATAGCCTATAGTATATATTATTGTATTTATAATATTATGATTGTGTATGTTATTTATGTGCAGTGTGTGCAATGTTCAATAAATGAATCAGTCAAATAAACAATGGGAGACAGAATGCTGTTAAAGAGAGGACGTTGCAGTTGATAGACGATTTAAAAAAATATGTATATATATATATATATATATATATATATATATATATATATATATATATATATATATATATATATATATATATATATATATATTTTTTTTTTTTTTTTTTTTAACTTTCATATACCATCTTTTCGGATAAATATCTTTTGTTATGACCTGCGGTTTATTGTCCAGTGCAGCTTATCCATTTTTTGATCAATTTTTGCTGTTGCGGCTTATATAAGGGTGCGGCTTATAGTCCGGAAAATACGGTAAATCATCTTCTTCTCTCTATAACATCACTAGCAATCTTGGGACTCATGGATAACCAATTCAAGTTTGAATTAAGCACTACAATGCATAATAAATACGATATTGAAAGCACTCTCACACGAGATCAATTCTTTAGGCAGCCATCTTTGTGACCCCATGCGCCGACCAATAGCAGACCAGCATGTTCGTGACCCCATCACGCTGACCAATGTTAGACCAGTATCTTAGGAAATCGAGACGCCGACCAATAGTAGACCAGCATTGTAGTGACGTGTTGCAGCGGAGGCAGTTTGGCGCCAACAGAAAATAAGAGCAATTACCTAAAAAACGCCTCAAGAGGGAGGCAAAACAACAAACACAACCAACGCCACAGTTCATGACAGTAGTTGATGTTAATCTTAAAGCGGGATGATTGCCTTAAGGAGGGGATGAAAAAACTCAGCCAGGGACGCTGTGACCTGAGGGTCCACTGTATTATATTTCATATTACATTTTTCTACTTATATATCACCTTCGTATTATATTGTTCTGTAAATATTACAATGTAATTTTAGACTTTTTTTCATCTGTAAATATTATATTCTATTTATAAATGTTGCTGCTATGGGAATACCCACTAATTTCGTCGCAGCTTGGGTGTAATGACAATAAAGGACTTACCTATCTAAATACCTTTATTGTATTCCCTCTGAAAATTTTCAATGCAATTTTTATATTTAGATTCTTGCGATTTATATATACTTTTAACATTAACAGTTAACATTGTATTTTTTATCAAGTGCATTCAACATGTGACTTGCTTTGGCTTTGGTACGCTTGTCAGAGAAGAAAGTTTTGCCTAAGTTTTAACTTGTTAAGTTTATTGTGTCCACTTGTCCTTGTCAATCCTTTTGTCAGCCAATCAGCTACCTGCATATATTGTGTCTTGTCTAGGTGTTCATTGTTGTATCATCAATTTGGAGTGTACTGTATTTAGTTTCCTCGTTCCTTTCAATTCTTGTTGAATCTTAGTGTTGTTTGTTGTTGCTGTCACTGTTTGTTTTTTGCCTCACTTTTGTAGTTGTGGCGTCTTTGCTCCCACCGACCACTGTACCCTGGTGACCGGCACCCTGAGTATGGGTGAGGTGGCCCTGGGTCGGACACATAACTACAAACTGCATCTAATAAATCTGACCACTCTGTTTTTAGGGAGGTGCTCGGTGGAAGAGCGGTTAGCACATCTGCCTCACAGTTCAGAGTCCCGAGATCAAATCCAGCTCACTCCGGCCATCCCGTGTGGAGTTTGCATGTTCTACCCGAGCCTGCGTGGGTTCCCTCCTGGTACCCCCCACCCCCCATCCCAAAAACATGCATGGCAGGTGTATTGGACACTTGAAATTGTCCTTCTTTGTGATTAGGTGTGTGAATGGTTCTCCTTCTCTGTGTGGCCTGCGATTGGCTGGCAATCAGGTGAGGGTGTCCCTCTGTCTACTGCCTGAAGACAGCTCGGATAGCCACCAGCATGCCAGCGACCCTGCCAGCTATAGAAAATGGATGAATGGATGGATGGATGTTTTCAGGGTGATGGGGTTTTATTAATCAACATAATATAGCAAACTTTTTTTTTTTTTTAATCATCAGTTTTTATTTCTGAAATTCACATTGTTTACAGCACCAGACTATATTTCCTTGCCAAGAAGCTAAGCTAAATTGAATAAATAAATGAATGAATAAAAGATTAGTTAAACTGACTGCAATGTCCTCCAACTCTCGAGTGGTTAACAGTGCAGAAAATGGTGGAATTGGGTAACTCTGGCCTCTACTGGTAAAATTCTGCCATTACAGGAGTACTGCATCATCAAAGGTTACGTCTTTATGAAGTTGAAACTATACAGGAATTGGACAGATAACCACTTCAGCAATTACAATTCATTGCAATACAAACGCCCCCTGTGAGCTTTTATTTTTGAAAAAAAAAATACAAATTAAATTAAAAACAACATATTCGTTTTTTCCTTAATACAGTGTAAATGTCAGTCTTTTCGCCAAATTAATCACGTTTAATTGTGAAACATATCGTTATCAACCGTGTATTTTGCCAGGTTAAGGGCCATATAATTTAATAAACAGCTTTAGTTATTTTGCAACACAGAAATTGGTTTATTTTGTTGAAAAAACGGAATGATCATTTGTATCACTGGTCTTATCCGTAGTATGGAGGAGTGCCAAAATTAAGTGAGTAAAAGTTTAATTAAATAATTAAATAAAAGTGTCATTATTAATTAAATGTTTTATTGGTTAAATAGCTGTATCATGAATTAAATCAATTTGTCATTATTTAAATGTTTCCTTAATATATTAAATATGGAATTAAATTTAAATTAAACTATCAATGATTATATGTAAAAAAAAAAAAAAAAAAAAAAAAAAATATATATATATATATATATATATATATATATATATATATATATATATATAGAGAGAGAGAGAGAGAGAGAGAGAGAGAGAGAGAGAGAGAGAGAGAGAGAGAATTTTGAAATTTGTTTTGAAATATGTTTCGTGCCTACAACCGCTTCCTAACGAGGCGATGAAGCCAGCAAAGCTAAAGCGGCATTGTATAATATATATATATATATATATATATATATATATATATATATATTTATAATGCTATATTTGACTAAGTAATTGAGAGCAACCTGTTTCGGAAAATCGACTCAGTTTGTTATGAGGAGACGTGCAATTTGCTACTATTATTTTGAAAATTTAAGTATGGGGTGAAAAGTAGCAAATATGTTGTTGTTTTCAAACTATTGAATGCCAAGGTTAAATGTTTTTTGTTTTGTTTTGTTTCGTTTCCACAAACATTTCAAATGGCTTAGTTGGGACATTTTGCCTTCTAAAAGGGATCCCCGACTCCAAAATATTTGCGAATCCCTGGTACGACAACGTAATGCCGTGTTTTAAAACAAAAGTGATTTTCTGATTGAAATCGTTTTTTGTTATAACCCTTATTATGGGCTACATAGGCATACTGTGTTTGAAAGGTTTAGTCTCATAATTTTGTTTCAATTTAACACTGTAATAATGTTTCAGAGATACCGGACGCGCAAGAATAAATAGATTGATGGATTTGCTGAGCGGGGCTCCTAGTATCCAAATTCCACCATTCCTCTCGCGGGACTTTCCCTCGGCTTTGTATCATCGCGAAGTTTAGTGCTGTTTTGTATTTTTTTTTTTTTTTTTTGGGTGGCAGTCCGCTGCTGCTAGCAACCCAATGGAGACAAGTCCAAGAAAGGTGGAGACTCCTGCTCAACTTCCTGCACAATACTCTTGAAACGCCGCCAGGAGAGAAGAAGGGAGGCTGCTGCTTGGACAAGGACGAATGGATATTCGGCTCTCTTTTTCCCCCCTAATTACAACCACATCGTAGTTAATCGTTTATACGCCCATCTACCTGGATTGTAGCTCGCTAGTTAGCCGCGAGCTTGCCGAATAAGCGATTGGCAACGTTTGAGAGCAAAGGCGGTGCGAAGGACAGGAATGGGTGAGTTTTCCATGATGTGGCGCTCGTGTTGTTTGTGTGTTTTAAATGCCGAGCGTTTCTTTTCACCTCAACTTATACAAGTAAAGCCCCGTCAAAGGATCCAAGCTTACTGTCGGTGTCTTAATTCATGCTGTGAGCGTTTGACGAACGGCGGTTAAAGTAAGCAATCCACTTAGGTTAGCTTAGCCCAGGAGAATAGCAAAGCTAGCAAAGTCAACAGAAAGAACGCCTCCCTCCTGTCTGCATTTCTCTCAAGGTTGGCGTAAACAATTGAAAACCTGCTGCAATTGTCTCTAAATCACGCACTCCAGTTAAACCACGGAAGAACAAAACATCTTCCAATGATAAACTAAGTGATGCTCAAGTTAGCTGTGACTTGAGCAAAGTGAAGTCAAGCAAACTTAAGTTAATTTAGTTGGTCAATATCCGGATTGAACTGATCTTACTTTCACCGATCTTGTTCTTTTTTTTAATTTCAATTTTGTGCATAAGTTGTGCTTTCTCTACCCCTTTTAATCAAATGGTGTATTTTGGTGTGACCATTTACATGTAAGCAAGCAACTCTTCTTGTCAATTTGATTAATGATTTTAATGTTACAAAGTAGGACTGAATGATCAATATTCTTCCTGAATAGAGTTGTTACAACAGAAAACGCACTGATCATAATATGTATATCCTTCTGAGACCCAGCCTATTTATTTGTGTTCAAAGGTAGTGCACATTTTTTATTTGAGCTATATCTTTAAACTCATTTGAGCTATGCTACTAAGCCCGAGCATAGTCAATAAGACATCCTGGCCTTTCCAAAGAAGTGTGCATGTGTGTGTGAGTGTTTGTAATTCGGGGTGCATTTGGCGGGATCAGGATTGACACCAATTTCCTTCATTTTGAAGAATCAATGACTGGCTGATCCCTTTTAATGCGGCGTCAAATTAAAAAACCAAGGCCAGATCTAGCCCACTACATTGCACGTGTCAAACTCAAGACTTGGTGGCCAAATCTGGCCCACCACATCATTTTATGTGGCCCGCAAAAGCAAATGATGTAAAATTCCATGATCCTTGCTAAAGCCAGTTGCAAAATGTTAACTTGTCATGTTAAATAAATTAAGAAGATGAGATTTTGCAATATTTTGGAATTTGTTTTCTTACAGTAATGTCAACTATACATCAACAAACTGTTATCATTCTGATTTCAAAACTACTATGCCATCAATTTGTTGTGTACGACAACAATACAATAAGACGATTTAAAATGGACTTGGTTTCCCCATCATATCAGCCCAACAAAGGACGTTGTAGTTATAAAATGGCCCCCAGCAAAAATGAGTTTGACACTACAACATTTTATCTGGCCCATGAAAGCTAATCAAACAGGTCCGCTTCCATGATGCCTGGTAAAATCCAACGTACCAAATTCCTGCAATAATATATATGTTGCAAGGATTTTCTTTTTGCCAAAACATTTTATTTCAATACCTTGAACAATAGTAGTTCTTGTCTTCTAATTTCAAAATGAGCTATCCATGAAATTGTTGTCTATTGTGTATGTAACAATTAGAGGTGGTACATTTGGTTTTACATTCAGAATGGCCCTCCCAGGGAAACCAGAACTGTACTGTGTGGCCCATGACAAAACTGAGTTTGACTGCCCAGCCTTAAAATACAACTGATTTTGTCCACCAATGTCATCACCCTACACAGAGTTCTGAAAAAGTCAGCCACTGTTCTCTTTTGCTGCCTGATTTATGCTGGGCATTCATGTATTTATGTTGTATGCTTAAAAAAACCCCTCTGTATTATTTTTTCACAAATATTCGGTGTTTTACAATACCAGATTCAAACATTGAAGGCTTAAAAAAAAAATCAGGATCTGTAAAAATTAGGATTGCCAATCTTTAATCTTTATTAAGATTGACCTGGCAATTGGTTACGTTTTCATGTCCTCGCCGCTAACATGGCCCCTTTTCTTGAAAGTCTTCTGCACAGACTTATGCAACTTTGCTGCCGCATCTCTTGTGGCCTGTATGTGTGTTTTGGAGATGTGCATGTGGTTGTGTGCAGTTCAGTAACTTTGCTATGTTGCAAAACAGGTTCTAAACCTGACATGGTTGGCAAATGGTATTTTTAAAAGATTACTGTGCTTCGTGTGTTTTCTGTGGTCTAAAAATAATTCATGGAAAAATATGTTTAGTAAGTACTGCACAACGGCAAAGAAAACCCCCAGCTCTAATTATTATTATTTTTTTCAACATTCTTTAAAATTAGTTCAACATCCTTATTTCACAGTAGCAGTTTGCTGTGTTTGTGTTGTCAAGTTCCATTTCCTTTTCAAATTTTTGGGGGGTATGGCCTTATTGAGCCAGAAGTGTCATGGAGGGCATCGAGGTTGATGGATAGGCGTGAGTGCTAACTAATAGAATAGCTGGCAGTATGCACCATGGATGGCTTGTTTTTGTCCCCAGAAAATACTCATTGTAGTTACTATTTGCATTATTGTTTACTCATTTGACACTTTGATTTATTTTTATTTTGTTCATGTTCAACTATTTCGAGAGGTCTCAGCTGCATCCTTTGTTTTTGCAGCAGCATTTGGAAAAACTAGATTGCTAATTTCTGTCATGATGTGGCATGTCGGCGTGCCGAGGTGCGGGAAGGTGGAACCAGAACTGCAGGATAACAGGGTGGTTTTACTCAAGTAGATGGTTTAATAATGAAATGACGTAGGAACAAAAATGACAAAAACTGGACAAGGTAGCAGATGAACGAGGAATAGAAAATAAACTGGCTGGACACAGACAGGGACTTTAAACAGACGCAAAAATAATTAAGAAAACGCAAAACACCTGGAAGGAAGACCAGAGGCGGGGGAAGCGGATTGGTAGAGAAACGGGGGCTGGAACACGTGGATGACATGAGGAACAGGCGTGGATGGGATTAACTTTTGCGACACGGAGAGGAAAGGCCGACGCGAGGAAAGGCAGACGCGAGGGAAACTTAAACATGAACCAAAGCCACACGACCCGAGAAAAACAACAAACCCAACCAAACATGACAATTTCAGCCTACTCAAGAAGAATAAATCATTTTGGAATTGGAAAGTGTATATTGTGGTTGCCTTTTTTTTTGTAATTTAGAAAAAATCCCATATTTTGTTCTCACAAACTCAATTTTGCGAGATATCTCGTCTCATAGAATATATATATATATATATATATATATATATATATATATATATATATATATATATATATATATATATATATATATATATATATACACACATACACACAGTCGCCCCCCGGTTTGCGAACTCCCTCTTTTACGAACATTTTGACTTCGAGCGTGGACCGCGGAGTTTTTTGTCCCCCACTTACGCACAAACCTTTCGTCTTACGAACAATCCGACATGCCTGTCAATGTGTTCGTACAATTACTTTCGCTTTGCTGCATCAACGAAATCAAATGTTGACGCTTGTCACGGTAACGCTGAACGCTATTGCTCTTACAATGTCACAGTCACTGTCTCAGTCACGGTGTCAGTCACGGAGTCAGTCACGGAGATGCCGATATGCTCTTGGTCGATTAAGGTCTCAGTCCCGGTCTCACTCACGGCGATGCGGATATGCTATTGGCCGGCGTCACGCCAATCACAGAAATGTATGCTATTGGCCAAACGCCTTCATCTAGCTTGATGGCACGAGCTGGTCGGTGTGTTGTGAAGACTTATCTGTTAGACTTGGCTTCTAAAATTGCAAGTGGCGGTACAGGAAGAAGTAAGTGGATGATGACAATAGAAACGAAGCAGGAGATAATAAAAAAATACGAAGGAGGCGCACGCATAGTTAACCTTGCTCGTGAGTATGGCCGTAACCGCTCGGCAATCTTATATATATATATATATATATATATATATATATATCCTTTTAATTCCGCACTTTTGCCTCATTGCCTCTTTGTTGTCAAAGGCAAGGCTGGGTGGATAATTTTGTGTGTATATATATATATATATATATATATATATATATATATATATATATACACACACAGTACATCCTTTTAATTCTGCACTTTTGCCTCATTGCCTCTTTGTTGTCAAAGGCGAGGCTGCGTGGATAATTTTGTATGTGTGTATATATATATATATATATATATATATATGTATATATATATGTGTGTGTGTATATATGTATATGTATGTATATATAATATATATATATATATATATATATATATATATATATATATATCTATATGTATATATATGTGTGTGTATATATATGTGTGTGTGTGTGTGTGTATATATGTATATGTATGTATATATATATACACATACATACAAAATTATCCACGCAGCCTCGCCTTTGACAACAAAGGCAAATATGACAAATATATATATATATATATATATATATATATATATATATATATATATATATATATATACACACACACACACACACGTGGACAAAATTGTTGGTATCCCTCAGTTAAAGAAGGAAAAACCCACAATTCTCACTGAAATCAGTGTTCTTTTCTTCGGGGAGACGACCAAGGAGGACACCACTGTTGAAAAAAAAATCATAAAAAAGCGAGACTGGAATTTGCAAAAATGCATGTTGACAAGCCACAAAGCTTCTAGGAGAATGTCCTTTGGACAGATGAGACCAAACTGGAGCTTTTTAGTAAGGCACATCAACTCTATGTTCATAGACTCAAAAACCAAGCATACGAAGAAAAGAACACTGTCCCTACGGTGAAACATGGAGTAGGCTCAGTAATGTTTTGGGGCTGTTTTGCTGCATCTGGCACAGGGTGTCTTGAATGTGTGCAAAGTAAAATTAAATCTGTAGACTATCAAGGCATTCTGGAGAGAAATGTGCTGCCTGGTGTCAGAAAGTTTGGTCTCAGTCACAGATCATGGGTCTTCCAACAGGACAACGATCCAAAACACACAGACAAAAACACCCAAGAATGGCTGAGAGAAAAGCGTTGGACTATTCTAAAGTAGCCTTCCTTGAACCCGGATCTGAATCCCATTGGACATCTGTGGAAGGAGCTGAACCATGCCATTTGGAGAAGACACCCATCAAACCTGAGACAACTGGAGCAGTTTGCTCATGAGGAGTGGGCCAAAATACCTGTTGACAGCTGCAGAACGCTCATTGACAAATACAGAAATCGCTTAATTGCAGTGATTGCCTCAAAAGGTTGTGCAACAAAATATTAAGTTATGGGTACCATCATTTTTGTCCAGGCCTGTTTCATTAGATTGTTTTTTTTTTAATAATTATGTTAATCAGCAATTCAAAAGTGATGGCTGATTTTGATTATTTAATTTTCAATAATTTTTTATTTATTGTTACTTTTGTAAGTTTCAAGTGATTTCAGTGAGAATTGTGGGTTTTTCCTTCTTTAACTGAGGGGTACCAACAATTTTGTCCACGTGTGTATATACAAAATTATCCACACAGCCTCGTCGTTGACTAATCTGACACCGAGAAGAAAGGGAAACTTAAACATGAACTAAGAACATGAACCAAAGCCACATACATGCATGCATGTACAGTATGTATGTATGTATGTATGTATGTATCCACTTCTATAAATTAAAAAAAAAAAAAATATATATATTTAGTAAAAATAAATTTAAAAAGAAATTGATTGTCATTATAGTTATTATAATTATTATAGTTTATTATACTTATAGTAATGATCAGGTAATGTTAGGCTAGCAGTGAAGGCCTTGCTGGCCCTGACAAGCCCACCTACTGTATGAGATGGATGCGAGTACCTAATGTTGCTTTGTCACACTACTGTAACTTTGATAATGGTGTTTGTGATTGCTGCATCATTAATTGCACTGACAGGGTAGACTTAAAGAAAAAAAATTGGCGATGGCAGAAAAACGAAATATTTTAGTGTTTAAGAAGCAAGATGTAATGGCATGGTTTCCCCCATATCTCAATGCTCAGACCATTGTTGTTTTTTTGTTTTTTCTGTGCTGAAAATTTTGGGTTTCTTGATGTTACTATTTGTTGCTTCTATTAGGGTTTGTAAAATGTCATACATATTTAATACGTTGCTTCAAGTAAAAAAGTAACTGATACTGTCCACATCCTTGTAGACAGCAATGTGTGAAAACCAATGCAAGCCAGAGACTTCCAGGTTTCATACAATAAAAGCAGGTGTGCATTTTCTCATGTCTTGTTTTGGCTTGATTCTCACACATCACCTTGCACATCAGCGGCGTCTCTCAGCAGGAACAAATTTGGTTGCTAGTTTCCATGTTAATCATTATGTGTTCAAGTGGAGAGGAAAGGGAGCACAATGATTGACTCGTGTGGGTTTTAACTTTTCCCCCGAGCTTTTCCTTCTTCCTTCCACAAAATACTGTATGACTCCGTCATATTAAGTACACAAGTATACCTTAACAAGAAGTGAATTTATTAAGGGTGAGTCCCGAAGGATGACATGGAACATTTAAAAAAAACAAACAAAAAAAAATCACATTCCCTGCTTGCAAGGGAAGGTAAAGACTGTGAGGGAACAAACAGACCAGAAGTTTTATTAGGAAAGAAAAATAATGTTTGGACCGCTAATTATCGTTCCTTGTTGATATCAGTAAATTAAGCCTTGAATAGGCATGTGCTGATAATTGGATTGGCAGTATATCATGATTTTAAAAGTTATGTTTTTTTTAAAACATCCCGATTTTTCAAAATTGGTAAGTTCTTTTCCCTCCTATGTCATCTGCCTTAGCGATCAACTGCAGTTTGCAGTGGGAGTCTCCTCTCATTGTGTATCATATGTGAGTCCTCTTTGGCTACTGCAGTAAATCACATTATAGCTGCTGTTGTCCACTTATAACTTGTACACTGAAACTCACTACGGCAAAAACAAGCCTGCAGGAAAAGTTAAACTTGGTTTATACTTATACGTGCCGCCACGCGTTTTGCATGGGACAAGATCTTGTGAGACAAGATCTCGTGAAATCGAACACCACAAGATTTCTTGCACCGGCATGCCACGAGATTAATTTCCTTTTCACTTTTTTGGAGCGTATGGCTTATTGAGCCATATGTACAATGGAGGGTAACTGGGCTGATGGATAGGGTTGCATGCTACACTCTTGTACAGTAGGCGGTGGTATGCACCTAACTGTTGTTTGTAATAAACTGAAAAAAAAAAAGAAAGAGATGGGTAGTTTATTGCAGCCTGCTCAATAAAATTCTAACATTTTCAAAATTAGAAAGTTTATATTAGCCGTATTTTTTTATTTTAAAAAATTGCAAAAAATCTCATATCTTGTTCTTGTGGGCTCATTCTCATGAGATATCTCGTCTTGTTGGATTTGTATCTCGTCCCATGCCTACTGCTTATCATGTTCAAGTTTGCAAAGAGGTGATCCCTTCCTTACCCTCCTAATTTAGAAGCAGATTTCTGTCAAATACCTTGGTAAAACAATAAATTAACATTCAGGAGGAAGTAAACTTTCAAACCTGACTTCTGATTGGTGGGGTGGTTGATTGATTGATTGACTGATGAGTGGATTGATTTTTGTCTGAAACTTGCACTTGTTTTCTGGGACTGCTGCCAACACTTGTGACACAATCCTCTGACTTTCCCAGCCACCTGCGGGCAAACAGACTTAAACCCTTATTTCATCTGTCCTTAAATAATTCCTGTTGCTATTTTTAGTATTCTTTTCCATTGTCTAATGCAATAGCCTGTATCTTCATACTGATCAGTAAATGGGTAGTCACTTTGAGTAAGTCAATAAAAGATTTAAGATTTTATATTTGTGTAATTTTCTTTGCAAATGTCCCATGTTATATGCTATAACATGAAGTGCCAGGATATGTACATATTTGTTTTTATGAATACATTTAGCCGTTGCGGCTCTGAACCATGTGTGTATGGTAGTTCAAAAATGATGGTATTACACATGGACAAAGGCGAGACTTATCAAAAAAAAAAACTGAAATTTGATTTCTTTGCATGATGCATAGTGAAAATATGACTGCAAGAAGTACTGGTATATCATTGCGATTTGCAATGTAATAGACATTCTCAGGCAGGGTATGTTTATGCAGGCACTATACAGTAATCTTTGTGATTGCAAATGATGTCAGTTTTGCATCATTTGTCTGTTTCCTCAAGATGGTTATGCCTCCTCTGGTCACATTCGTCTGAAATTATTGTCCATAAATTGGGCTCAGTCATTGAGTAGCTCATGTAATTGATAACAGTGTAATACCAGAGGACTGGTTTTTCAGGTAGGTGCAGGAATGCTTCCAATACAGAGTGTTGTTCTTTCACATCATTTATTTATTTATTTATTTTATCTCATTACGAAACGAAAAAGACAGTAGATGTAAATGCATGATGGCTATGAGTAGGAGTATAGATGTCATTTTACTTTTGGGTTAGCTATAAAATTCAAGTAAAAATAAATACCACAAGTTGTAATGTAGAACTACAACATCACACCAGAAGGGATGCTTTAGCACATTGCTTACTTCTTTTTATTCACCGTGCCACACCACACAACACGTACTCCAACGCGACTTCTTAATGAGAGTGCGGCTGGAGCTGGAGTCCAGCTGTCCAGAGCAGAGCAGGCAACAGGGCTTGTGCAGACAGTCACAGCCCACTGCCAAAAGCTGTGGAGAGGCCATCTGACTGCATTTCATCATCCATTTGCCAGAGCATTCTGCAGCTGACAACATGTTGCCATCCATGTTTACCTTATTAGAGTATGTCCAGGTGATCTACATGCATTCTATTCCTCCTGTACGGACATTATGTCAGGCTGGTGAAGTTGTACTGATTTTGTACTATCAGCTCATTCTTGAGAGTACGCTCGGCAGAGGATTAAGAGAAGTTGTACTGATTTTGTACTATCAGCCCATTCTTGACAGTACGCAAAGCAGAGGATTAAGAAAACATGAAAGTTATTGAATACAAGAATTAGGGATGTTCCATACCACATTTTTTCAGCCAGATACCAGTACAAGTACTCAATTCTTATAGTCACCTATACTGATTATGAGTACCCATATATATAGTACCTTTGATGCATAAACTTTCCTGAAAAACTACAAAAAAAGACATAGTTTTTAAGACAGGTCTGTATATCTTAGTAGTGTGCCATCTGGGTCTTGAAGGCCTTCATTGAACTCGAAAGGTCTAAATATCATCAAAACCACAGACCAACATTTAAATTGTGGTTTCAATTTGTAAACTATACATTTTTTTATTTATTTATTTTCCGAGTTCAAATCCACCTCGCTCAAATTAGACTTTTACAGCAGGCTTGTTTTCGCCGTAGTGAATGTCAGTGCAACGCAAATGCAGAAAAAAAAAACACTTCGTGTAATGCAACAGGGGGATTTTTCCTTGTATGAGGAATTAAGAAAGTAGGAAAGGCTTCAATGCATGAATTTTTTTTTTCCACACTGGGGGATTTTTTTGCACATGCAGGTTTCACTGTAGAGGAGTTTTACTGTAATTTGAGGAGCAGGTTAACCTGAAACTTGATTTTTTTTGTCCTAAGCTATATTAATAGAATTATTAACGATTGTTTTTTATATATATATATATATATATATATATATATATATATATATATATATATATATATATATATATATATATGAGCTAATGCATTTCTTCCCATGTAGGGATACGGACATTGCAGGGTGGGTACTTGGAATCAGTTATATCTTAGAGTAAACATTCTCATTCTAAGTGTTAAGAAGTTTTTTTTTTTTCCCCTGGAAGTAAAAAAGCTGGCTCTTGATGGTCCAAGCTCTTGAATGCGAATGAAGTCAAAACTGTTGAAAAACGATCTCCAGCAGGCGTTTACATCTCAGTTTAGTGATTTCATATGTTTAACATGAGGTGCAAAGTGCGACTATCAAAGCAAAAATGCTTATTTTGAACCTGGCCTCTACTTTGTATTTCTTTATGTGTGCCAGATTTTTAATCCGACTCCTCAATGTCCGATGAGTTATGGCTTCCTCCCTTCTTACTCTAACTCCCTGCATCACCTCTTCTTTTGTTTTCAACTCGGTGATCTTTGTCCCTCTTGTGGTGTCCGGTGCAGAAGTTGTGGTGGAGTTTGACTACGAAGCACTCCATGAGGATGAGCTGACCTTACGAAAGGGGGATCTCATAAAGAATGTGTGCTCCATACAAGAGGATGGCTGGATGGAAGGAGATCTCAACGGGAAAAGAGGACTCTTTCCTGACAACTTTGTTAAGGTGAGAGTAGTATGTGCATTTTTGTTTGGAGCAAGGTGTCGACTTAAATAACATTTATTCACTACATTTTAACGTTTTTTTTTTTTTTTTTTTTTAGAATTTGTTTTATTTAAAAGAGGACAGTGTACATTGATGAACATTAACATATAAATATACAAAATTATAGCCATCAGCTAGGTTGTATTGCAGAGGTGCCCACATTTTTTGCCCCAAGCGTGAATATTCCAGCAGCCAACCACCCCAGGTTCTATCAGGATCAACAACCAGGATCTACCGAGATGGGCTCTTTTTTATTATATTTTTTTTTGGTAAACAATAACCAGTGGTGGATGGCAAATGCAGCTCAGCGTTAGAAAAAAAATAGCTCCTCTTTTACTGTGGTTGTTTTGTAATATCATAGTTTATTAAACCATATGAGTGAAATAACACATCTGGGCTAAGTCACTCATGTTTGTAGATTGGTACAACTGCAAAGATCGAGTCTGACTTGCTCAGCTTGCAGTACTCATCACTTCTCCTCTCATGCAGTGAAGAGTAAAGTGACCCAGATTGTAACATTTTAAGTAAACTAAACAATGTAGTCTATTATAAACTTTTACTATGAACCTTTTCAAAATTATTTATTGTGGATTTATGAATTGAAAATGAATAATTCTGACTGTAATTTCCCAAATATAAGATTTACTTTTTTCCCCAAAATGAAGGCCAAAAGATAAGTCAAAGTGCTTATTGTCATGTGCACGATGTAAAAACAAGTTTCTCCATACAATAGAATTCTCACTTTGCCGCCCGCATGAATGTTGCAAAAATAAGTGCTGAGTTAAGACAAAAGTATGGGTGTGTCCTATAAACCAGCGGTCCCCAACCACCGATCTGCGTACCGGTCCGTGGACCGGTACCGGTCTATGGATCAACTGGCACCGGGCCTCGTGGGCTGCACCCAAAATAATATTTTGGAAATTATTTAGTTTAACAGTTAATACGATTGTGCTTGATCTTTGTGTTTTTGGCGCCGCTTCTGGCCGCTGTTGGTATTACATACATGGTGAGAAGGATCTGGTTTTTAGAGCAGCCAGCAGCAGCATTCTGGCAAGTACAAAATTTTCAAATCTTTGATTTTTAAAATGATCAATTGATCAAATGAATTTGTTTTATTTCCCAGCCCTAATTTGGAATGTCGTAACACAAAGGAAATCGGGGCTGGTATTGAGCAACAGAGTGCTCCTTTTTTTTTTTTTTTGCAGCGGTGAAAATTGTACAACAGATAACTCCAAAAGTTTTAGTAATGACCAAAATTAATTTGTGGCAGCCCACTACAGGTATATGTGTGCATGGGGAAACACTGCAGCTGCTGCTTTGTTTTATTTTATGTTGGCTATTTTAATGTCTTTTCAATCTTTCCAGGCACATTTCTAATGTCTACAAATTACTTCTTGGGTGTGGAAATTTTATGATTTTATCACCAGTCACCTGGTGCCAAGATTTTCTCCCAGGTAGTGCACCATGTTGGTGTTGTCTACCTGTGCATGTTCACTCTCTGCAAATCCTTAATACCAAAACAGGTAATCTGCTAAGAAGACTGAGTGTGTCTCTGCACAGGGATAGATAATCGTCTAAAAAGCAGTACCTACTGGTTCTTGAACTTTTGCAATGCTACTGCCATCTGAGAGACTGTTCTTCACCTTCTGTTGCCTTTTTAATTTGTTTTATTGCTGAAGGGCATAGGGGCACTGGTCTTGCATTGGGATGAATTGGTAAGAGATTACACCTTGCTTTGCTATGATAAGGATTAGTTGATATTCATCTTCTTCCTCAGGTAACGTGACAGTGGTTCTTTTGTTTGGATCATGATTCATGATCCCACTATGCTACTGAGGACAGGTGTACAACGTAGCAATCAAAAAGCATCTTTAAGAACTGAGTTGATTAATGATTTACTTGCCACTTTTTCATTCACATATGTACGCTACATTGCAACAGACTCTTTGAGTTGACTCTATGAGGTCCATGCGGATCAAAGTTCTTTTGTGTTATAAAAGTACAGTAACAAAGTTGGCAAACACACTTGTGCACGCACACAGGCGTAAACAAACTGAACTTCCTATTAAATGGAAGTGCAAAGTCAGCGTGTGTGAACCAGGAAGCAGATGGCTTTGTTTAGCTTTATAGAATGTTCCTAAACTGACACTGTGGTTTCACAGCTTGAATTTTGGATGGAATTGATGTGACATGTACAAACAAGTAAGCAGACAAAGCAAATGGCCTTAGCTGTAGCTTGGATATGTCTGCTACCTTTGATCCTCTGTCCTTAACCAGCTGCCTAGGTCAGCAATGGTTTACAAGATAGATTCCGCATCCTTCAGACTGCATTTGAAGACCTATCCAAGGCTCTTCACTGGCCTCTCATTGACTAATGAGATTTGATCTTTCCCCAGACTGAAGTGGAATCTGTCTGTGACTCTCCCCTTATTCATTAGCAAGAACCTGGACTTTGCCGGTTTGAAGCTCATCCGTGCCCACTTCATGATGTGCTCCAAACCCTGGAGGATCCACCTGGCTCCTGGTACAATTGTCTGTCACTGTGAGGTCATCCATGAAGGCTCTGATGGTCGGCTATCTTACTCATGACTTGCTCAGGGGACCTCTACATTCTGGTTTGGCTGCCTTGACCAACAAGTTCAAGCCGGCGTGAAGAGGGTCACTGAGATTGTGCAGCCAGTGATTATTCTATCTTCCAGCTGGTGCCAGTTTGATGTCAACTCACCATACGAGACTATAAAGCTGAACTTGCTGTAATAGTTCTGGATGAAGTGTTTCACCTTCTGGGGGACATGATGTCGTTCCAGTGCAGCTTCCACCAGCGTGTAGTGAGATCCAGCCACAGCACCACCTAATCCCCTTTGCCCTCTCTCGCTTCCCTGATGAGTTGCGTTACCACACCTGTGTGTTCCAGCCAACCAGGAACTCCTGGTATTCCTCCTTTCTACACTGACGTGTAAATCTGATTGTTGCTCAGCAGGAAGTTGGAGAGTCTCTTGGCTACAATGCTGAAGGAAGATTTTGCTCTCAAATTTAGCAAGGAAATGACACGAAACTAGTCGATGTTCTAAGACTTCTTCGTCCCTTGGCATACCTTCATGACTTGGCAATCTGCCCTCTCCACCAGATCACCTTCAGAGCCCTCCAAAGCCGATGTCTAAGCTTTGGGCAATTCTTGTAGACCTTGTATGCTTGGGCTCCTCCTGCTTGGGCTTTGTGCTGAACTTGCCCGTGCTCTCCGCACCACTTCCTCCACTTAACTCAGGCCGGGCTCCTTTAGGTTGAACTCCAATATAGGCTCTGGTGGTACTGTTAGTGCTTTGCATTGACCCATTGGATGCTCTCTGATAGGGTCACTGTACGTGGCCTTGAGGTAGTTTTTGATGGCATCCTTAGAGCAGGTGAGGTGGCCATACCTCTTTTGGCTAAGAAGCTGCTTGGTCAACTTGAAGGTATTGGCCAGGAAGGCTGTTCTCTTCCTGGCCCTCTCTTTCCGCCTCCTCCTGTGAAACTCTGCCCTCCGCAGAGTCATGAGTTGTTTATTGAGTATCGCTCTCAGATTCGCTAAGCCAGCTCTCACCACTTCCCCTGCTGTCTTGTATTGCCTCTTCAGCAGCTTGTGCTCTTCCTTGAGAGTCTGGATTTTCCCTGCTCCACGATTTGGAGCATAGGTCAATGTCGTGTACTTAGGTACCTCAGTTACAAAGCACTCAGCTGCGATGTGTACAATGAGGGTAGTCATTGTTTCCAGCCATCGGTGCACGTCCCCTTTGGCTGTCACTTCCAAGACCCAATCTACATCCTCATTGAACTGCTGCCACAATTCTCTTTGAGGATTGGGGCCACTGTATCCTCCGTCTGGCTGAAGGCGCTGGGCCAGTTATCCCAGTTGTCGCTTGCTGACTTTGGAGGCTCTATGTGTTGTTGAGAGATGCTGCTTCTTGGGGGCTTAGGGGGGCATTTGAACTGTTGGCCGTGGTTGTAGACGTCACTAGGCGGCTTGAGGCACTGTGGGTTTCCTCCAGGCCTAACACCTCCTGCGTCTGACCAGAAGTGACTTCTGTGCATTGTGTTGTCGTTGCCACTGACAAGCATTTCTTCATGCCCTGGTGTATTAAACCCCTCTGATTCTTGCAGGTCTTACCGCAGATGCATTGTACTGTCGTCATCGTAATTCCGTTGTCCTGGGTCATCGTTCCTTGTCTTGTTGGGGTGCTCATCTTCCCACCCTCTCTGTCTATTCCTGGGTGTCACTGTCATTCTGCACCCAGATGTTTCAGTAACAATACATCTAAGGCACAGACTTGGAAACATCATCAGTGTTGTATCCTAGAGTCATCGGGTGTGTTGAGTCTTGCAAAAGACACCCTCCTCTAGGCGACCTGACCGAGGTGCTCAAATCTCGGCCTGTGTCCAAGTGGCCTGATACACATACAGTATATCACATATTACACACACTACAAGTATTACACACACTACAAGTAAAACAAAGAATCGCTGAGGTTGAATTTACCATAAAAAAGTCTTTAATTAGGGTATTTAAAAAAACGTTTGTCTTGCATTATATGGCCAAGAGTCAATCAGAGAAAAAAGGGAAATTTATTCTGCACCCTTTGGTTACTTGAAAGAGTGACCACATTGCAGGTGAAACACATCCTACAATGTTCTTATCAGCAAGCAATTTCTTTATGTAAAACATATTTAAAAAGCAAAATAACAAAAACATCTCATTACGGTTAACTCTAAACATTTTTTTAAACTTTTGGTCGGTGAGATTGTATACAGTATGAGTTTTGGTTTATGAAGCCAGGACAAAGAAAGGGGGCAACTACAAATAAACATCCAGTAAAGTCGGCTGTGTTATTGCTGTGAATGACAAGTAGCAAATTGAACCAACTGAACCTATTTTTCCACTGCTTGGTTGTGCTGTAACATGACTATTGCCACACTGACTGCAGGCTGATTATAGTTTTTAATATAAAGATGCAGCAATATAACATAATGTCAGTAAGCAGAAAGGGGCGTGGTGGGCTGACGGACATATAACGGACGTTTGATGGACATCTGACGTAATCTCTATCCTGATGATTACAAAGACGAATGAAAATTGCAATTGTGACATTTTAATTCACAGTTTTTTAGCATTCCCATCATTTTTCCGTCGACGTTTGTCGGCGATGGACTGACGGACAGTCCATCAGTGCTGATGATGTGCCGACCTATGTTAATGGATTTCCAAATGCAATGTTCTTCCTTATAATATATTTTATATTTATTATACATGTTCTGTACATTCGGTTCTCAAAGGAAATAAAGCAGGAGGGCAAGGAACTGAGACATGAACCCAAAGAGGAATCTGCTCAGCCTCTGAAGAGAGAGAAGTCAATAGGGAATGTTGCCAACTTGGTTCAGAGGATGAGTACCATTGGTATCCCAACAGGTGGTTTCCAGCCACGACCATCAGCTGCCACAAAGAGTAAGAAATACATATTCTAGCTTTTTAGCACAAGGCTAAAACATATAAATGTTAATGAATAAACAAACAGGTTGCAATCATGACTGTACTGCTATATAGGATAGACATTTTCGTGCAACTTTGTTGAATGTAATTGTCTTCCACTGTCTTGTGTTCAACTATTATGCAGGGAAAGATCATTTAGGCACAAAGTGAAAGTCATTTATCATTTAAAAAAAAAAGATCAGGTTAGTACAGGTTTCACACACCCATGTTGTATCAGTTGCATAGCTTTGTCCTTGGCCAGTTAATTCATTTATGGTGGCTAGAGATTTTCAAACATATACTGTAACTTGTAGGATTGGCTACCAACATTTTGAAAAATTGTCTTTGCTGCAATGTTTGATCAATAAATTGCCCTGAAACATAATTATTCTCACCATTTTCTTAGTTGTGTTTCTTAGACCGCCCCCTTTTTTTTTTCTTTTTAAATCCCAGAGGCTTTGCATGTAGGAACACGTAAAAAAACTAATGAAGTTACACAGCCGGTTTGTTGACTATGTCCCTACCTTTTTTCCTCAGAGCTGAAGAAGAGACAGTGCAAAGTGTTGTTTGAGTATCAGCCACAGAATGACGATGAGCTGGAATTAAAAGTTGGAGATATTGTAGACATCACTGAAGAGGTATTTTTTTTATCTTTATACATAATTTCTAAGGTGCAACTGGGTTGTATCAAAAATGTCTGTTGTTTGTGATGATGCTAAAAGGGAAAAACAATGCCAAAGTCCTGCTTCATTTCTTAAATGGCTTAACTGTTTGTCTTGTAATATGTTGTATAAGGCTATTACGAACCTTGTTAACATGGTGAAAGAAACATACAGTTCAAATCAGACAGCTAGCATGTTGATATTTGCATATAACCAGTGTCATGTTTTAGCACACAAGTAAACAAGTTTCTTATGCCGCGTTCAGATGAAGCGCGAAGAGCGGGCGGTTTTGTATTGTAGTCAGTGGAGTTCGCGCGACAAGTGCGATGACGCGTCGAGCGATGCGATGGACGCGCAGCCCGTAATTATGCATGACGCAAGAAGTTAAAAAAATTGAACTTTTGTCGCGTGTCGCATCAGCCTATCTACTTTGGGAACGTTCAATGGCTCAAACGGGACACGAATGAATCATGGCGGCTGCTTTGCAGTCACAGAAGCTACCCAACACGGCCAGATGATCTTTCAATACAAAACGGAACCAAGCAAGAGCACTCACCTAGCTTGTAGAAAGGGAGAATTTGGGACAGCTGGTATGTGCAGCGTTTGCTTCCGTTTTTAACAGCTGTTGAACCGTAGTTACTGTGCTAAGCTAACGATAGTGCTGCACTGACAGCACACAGCACAGTATTTAGCACGGTATCGGCCACTTGATTGCGACATTCAAACTTTTTTTTTTTTTTTGGCAGACAAGTATTGCTGTAAATCGAGGGACACGCAGTTTATAAAAAGAAGAATAAAGGTGCTGTCAGTGAAAATATTGGCTCTACCACATCGCGGAAAAGTGAAAGTTCTCAACAATGCTCTCCTTTCCGGATACACTGTAAAGAGCACAGCAAGCTCACTCCCCTCCCCTCGCGTGACACTGTTGCATGAAAAGTGAACTTCATCTTGAACTCTCGACTAAACGCCTCACATAGAGTGTAAACGACGCGCTCTATTTGAACGCGGGTTTACAATTTATTATTTATAAGTTATATGCAAAGTAACAGGTTATGAAGAAACAATTTCAATAGTTGAGCCGAACTAGCGAGCTGGAGTTTTAATTTGGCTACCTGTGTGTGCAGGTTGAAGAGGGTTGGTGGAGTGGTGTTGTCAACGGCAAGTCAGGACTCTTTCCTTCCAACTTTGTTAAAGAACTTGATGTCACGAAAGAAGATGGGGACTCAAACGACTCTACACCAGATGAGGCTGGTATGAGGCACAAAGCAAACTAAGAGACATTTTGGCTAAGCCACTCCCTTAAATGTACACAGTCACAGAAGCAGGTCTGACTAAATTTTCAAACATTTAGGGGCCCTATTGAATCTAATGGCGCATTTGACATTTTTCACAGGTTTTGTATTTATTTATTTGTCTCTTTTAAAAGACAATTTTGGTTTAAAGGCTGTACTTTGGACATCTGCTAAGATGACATCTTAATAAGGAGGATGGCGCAAATATTGCTTCCATTTCCTGAACCAAAATTATCCCAGAAAAATGCAGACTAAAATTATACAATTGTTCCCGTTTTAATTGAATCCTCAAAAACAGGCATGCTTTTGCATAAACCAGTGCTTCTTAATTATTGTATATTTGGCAAAGCCACCCGCCCAGGAAAGAGAAAACATTGAGTGCCCCCCACCATCCACGCCGACCATAAATAAGATTATTATCTATAAAAAATATATGCGTATACCTGTATCCATTTTAACATTGACAAAAAATAAAAAAAATACAAACCAACTTTCAACAACTGTTTAGGGTTATGGTTAAAGTTATACAGGTTAAAGGATTGTCTAAGCAGAAAAAAAAAACCCAAGTGCATCAAAATGCCAGACAAAATGCCAATCCTTACAGTGGTATGAAAAGGTTTGCACACCAGTGATCATTTTCAAGATTTTCCTTTATAAATCATTGATGGTACAGATCAGCAATTTCAGTAAACTATATGATATATCAGATAAACATTGTGATATTTGAGAAGTGAAATGAAGTTCATAGGATTTACAGAAAGTGTGCAATAAATATATAAACAAAAGTAGGAAGGATACATTTGGGCACCCCAACATAAAAATGACATTAATATTTAGTATACATCAATGACATCATTATTTAGTAGCAATTTTTGCAGCAATACCAGCCTCTAAATGCTTCCTATGGCTTCCAATGAGGGTCTGCACTCTGGATTCTGGCTAAAGGTATTTTCTTCTTTACAAAACATCTCCTGTTCTGTCAGGTTTGATGGTTTCTGAACATTGACTTCCTGCTTTAAATCACACCACAAATTTTCCTCTGCATGAATATAGGCAATATTAGCACTAAAGGTATTCAAATTAATAAAACAACAAGGGTGCCCAATTTTATGCACCTGCCTATTTTTGTTAAAGTAATTATTGCGCACTTTCTGTAAATCCTATGTACTTAATTTCACTTATCAAATATCACTGTTTATGTGCTACATGATATATTTGACTGAAATTGATGATCCGAACCACCAATGATTTATAAAGGAAAACCTTGAAAATGATCAGAGGTGCTCAAACCTTTTCATACCACTGTATTTTATCACAATTACACTTCATGGCAAAAACATATCCTTTTCCCTGGGCTCATCCGTGCCCCCCCCCCTGGCATCACTTTGCGCCACACTATTTGAGAAGCACTGGCATAACTCAAGGTACACAATGTACTTTTATTATTTTGACAATTATAGTAACATAGTAATTTGCAGCATAGCGTATAATACATAGTAATATTTTTAACTAGGGATCAACGGATAATCACCATATTGGTGCAAATTGGCATCCCCTCCTTTTTTAAAAAAATAATCTTATGGCAGATAAACTACATGTTCATGTCTTTGTTATGCAGCCTTCTCTGTGTGCGCATATGTGCGGTGCCTTTAGCAGCATCTGATTGGCCTTGCAAAAGTCATGGCTAATCATTATTGAAAGCCATATATGGGTTCTCCACAGTGGTCCACACAGCCAGACTCTGATTTAGTTCTGTGCTCTCCAGAGTTAACATGTTTCAAAGCTGAAATTTAAGTTCCAGCTAAGTGACTCTTCCGAAGGGTTAACCATGAAAATCACATTGAATGTGTATTATAGGTGCCGTCAAAATAAAGTTGCTTTGCCTTTTATTGCCTTGTCTTTTAGACTAACCTACGCTAGTAAACAATGAGTACTTAAGCTGTATGCAGGCTAACACCCAGCAGGCAATGTGATTGCCTGCATTTTCACAGAGGTTGAGTACAGTACAGTACTAAGCACTTTGAGAGGAGAGAAGTGTTCCTGTACGCGTGTGTGTGTTGGAGTGGGGGGCGTGCGCATAAGCCACAAAAGCTGCAGAAAATGACAACAGTCTGTTGCAATATTGTCTGTTTAAACAAGTTATTATTACTATGATTATAACAAAGTTATTTTTCTATTATTTCAACAGTTTTTTTACTGTGCCTGCTTATGTGTTGATTCAGAGATCCCGAGCAGCAGAAAATTATATGATATGAAGACGTGTATCCTGAAGCCATCTTGACAGTTTCTTGTAGAGGAGCATGATATCTCTGTTCTACAGTTAAGCTGATCAATAATAATAATAATAATAATAATAATAATAACTTTTTTTGTTTGTTTTTTTCAACTACAATAAAGATTTCTTGATTCCTTCAAATTAATAATATCGGTCAGCTTCCTCTTTGACGACTGATAATCGGTATTGGTCCTGACAAAAGCATGTCGGTCAAACTTTATTTTAAATGTAATAAATGAAGTGGAAGTTATAAAGAAAGATGCAAAAGATAACGTTGAAGTTGCAGTGGAAGCATAAATTAGTTGCAAGGTTTGAAGTATGAGTAGCTTAGGCTAAAAAAAAAAACAGAAAAAACTGCCCCAGCAATCACAAAGTAATAAGATTTAGAAGTGGTCCATGGTGAAATTTGTGGAATTGGCCACAGAACATCATAAAACAGAACATCATAAAAGCAGAGCATATTAAGTGAAATGTCATAGGCTGCAGCTGAATAAGAACTACACTAAATGGCACTGTAAATGTATTATTTATTTAGTGTTTCATGTCTGGTGGAAGAATCAATATGTTTATTTGCAACCAGCCTACAATATAATAGGGGCAAAAAATATTTTTTGCAATTTTGAATTGAAAAAACACCATTCTGCACTTGCAGTTCTACACTTGCAGTTCTGCACTTGTTGATTACATTACCTGTTTTCTTTGCATCTCTCCCACAGATGGACATGGTGTGGAGAACACAGTGACTCCATCAGTGCCCCAATCTGCTTCAGGCAATGGAGCTATTGTCCAACCCAAAAAAATCCAGCGTATTGGTTTTGGTGATATTTTCAAAGAAGGCTCCGTAAAATCAAAGGTCCGTATTCCTAATCTGGACACACAAGAAAAAAAGGAAAATGTGAGTTTGATTACAGTACTAAATATTCTTTTTGTTTATATGGTACATAAAAAGAAACCACACAAAGAGGAAAACAAATTTGACTGCAGAATAATTCCATGATGCCAGATTTTAGTATTCACACAACACAAAAGTCGATGTATAAAATGTAAAATGTCTGCTTGAAAGGATAAATCACCCCCAAAATGTTCTTTACCATAATATGTTTTATGCGACCTCACTAGTCTAAATACAGCATTCTGAATAATATTATGGTCGTGAAATTAATTGAATTAATTACCATACTGTTGGACAATGAACCACACTGGCATATAAGCCGCAGCCGCAAAAATTGAGCAAAAAAAAAAAAAAAATATATATATATATATATATATATATATATATATATATAATATATATATATATATATATATATATATATATATATATATATATATATATATATATATATATATATATATATATATATATAATATAAAATGTCACGGAGAAGCCGCTCTGGTCAATAAAGCAGCAGGTCATAACAACTGATATTTACGCTGAAAGTTGATGTATGGAAGCGATTTTTTTTTTTCTTTTCAAACCTTTTTTTTTCTTACAGCAACATCCTATCTTTGTCACACTGAACATGCCTGCATGTTTACCACCACAAATCAGCTTCTCTAACTCTCTACTACTAACACACTGCTCTTAACTTCAACCCTACCATCACACATTGCTCGAACCTTTCTTTTCTACTTAGTTTGATACTTCCATTTGGCATTGAATACTTCACATGATTCACATATTACTGCTCACTTGGCTTTCCACTCAGTAATATTCTGAGTGCAATTAAAGGTTTCCTTTTGGTGAGATCAGAAGGAAACTTTGCATCAGTGTCAACTATGTTTGCATAAGTTCATCCATCCATTTTTTGATAATAACTATCCCTCTCAGGTCTTTAAGCTGGAGCCTATATTGTACCAGCTGACACACTCATTATTCCTCTGAGCGCCTCTCAGTGACAATGGCCATCCTATTATGGGCTACTCAAGATAATAAGTGAATTTTTCTTGGATTTATTTTACTTATGTAACCATTTAGAGTATGTTCGACTTCATTGATATGAGTCACTGATGTAATAGATTCAAACATGATATGTAGCTGTTTGAGGATGCCTCAAGTTGCCTCACTGAAGAACATGGGTCTGCAATTCTGATCTTCGAGAGCCCTATCCAACCTGTTTTCAATCTTTCCTTCAACCAACACACTTGATTCAAATAATATCTTCACCAGAAAGCTTTCCAGAAGCCTGATAACGATCCGGATCATTTGAATCTGGTGTGTTTCTTGAAGGCAAACAAAATAGGCACAGTAGGTGTTCTCAAGGACCATAACTTGGGTTCCCTGGTCTTAGAAAGATACTGTATTTCTGTATAACACTATTTTATAACTATAATTAACACAACCTTTCACAAAAACATGATCTGTTCTGTTGGCTAATTTCTTTGAGTTTATTACTTGTCCATATGAAGTCCATTTATGGCCTATAAACCATTTCCCATCTTTCATATTTTTTTCGCTCCATTTTAGCCAATCCCTTCATTACCATCTGTTGCAAAGCCTGCCTTTTCAAACAACACAGAAATGCAGAAGGGTGATGGAGATAGCAACTCCAAAGGTAAAATACACCTCTGCCTTTTGTACATATATATATAAATAGTGCATTTGCATTCTATACTTCCCATTCTGAAGATCCACAATCTCTGTATCCAAAGCTAAAGAATTCTGTAAGGTCACCTTCGCTTTTGAGGCTACAAATGAGGATGAACTGACCTTGCATGAGGATGACATCATCTCTATCATAAGCAAGGTAAGCTGTAGGACCATGTCTGATTAAACAAGAATACAAAGCACTTCATGAAGTTGTAATTAAAACAGGTATGACGTACTATTTGCCAGTAATATGTCACATGCGGCTTTTCAGCCCCTCTAAATTGCCTTCACACCATTTTATTTGTCCCAAAAAATATTTCCATGTTTAGACTTATTCTTATGCCTTTGTATTGCTCAAATTTGTGACTTCTCAAAATTATTGTGTATTGTCTCATACCTTCAGAAAACCCTAACAACCATTAAGTCTTGATGTTTTAAGCTATCTCAATTTTCTGACATTATGTAGACATTTTTTTCTTTGAATGTTTTGTTGCACTTGCCTGCAAGAACAATGTACAGTAGATAGATAGATAGATAGATAGATAGATAGATAGATAGATAGATAGATAGATAGATAGATAGATAGATAGATAGATAGATAGATAGATAGATAGATAGATAGATAGATAGATAGATAGATAGATAGATAGATAGATAGATAGATAGATAGATAGATAGATAGATAGATAGATAGATAGATAGATAGATAGATAGATAGATAGATAGATAGATAGATAGATAGATAGATAGATAGATAGATAGATAGATAGATAGATAGATAGATAGATAGATAGATAGATAGATAGATAGATAGATAGATAGATAGATAGATAGATAGATAGATAGATAGATAGATAGATAGATAGATAGATAGATAGATAGATAGATAGATAGATAGATAGATAGATAGATAGATAGATAGATAGATAGATAGATAGATAGATAGATAGATAGATAGATAGATAGATAGATAGATAGATAGATAGATAGATAGATAGATAGATAGATAGATAGATAGATAGATAGATAGATAGATAGATAGATAGATAGATAGATAGATAGATAGATAGATAGATAGATAGATAGATAGATAGATAGATAGATAGATAGATAGATAGATAGATAGATAGATAGATAGATAGATAGATAGATAGATAGATAGATAGATAGATAGATAGATAGATAGATAGATAGATAGATAGATAGATAGATAGATAGATAGATAGATAGATAGATAGATAGATAGATAGATAGATAGATAGATAGATAGATAGATAGATAGATAGATAGATAGATAGATAGATAGATAGATAGATAGATAGATAGATAGATAGATAGATAGATAGATAGATAGATAGATAGATAGATAGATAGATAGATAGATAGATAGATAGATAGATAGATAGATAGATAGATAGATAGATAGATAGATAGATAGATAGATAGATAGATAGATAGATAGATAGATAGATAGATAGATAGATAGATAGATAGATAGATAGATAGATAGATAGATAGATAGATAGATAGATAGATAGATACTTTATTCATCCCCGTAGGGAAATTCACATTTCCAGCAGTATCCTCAAGTCGAGATATAAAATATGAGAAATAAAATACACAAGATACACATAAGTCCAGTACAGAAGTATACTTAAGGTGCTTGTTAACAGTGTAAACAGAATAGTGTGAATCGTTGGAGTCTAGTGCAAGTATAATTAAGGTGCTTGTATAAAGTGAATAGTGCAGTGCAGAGTATGAGGTTTAGAGTTTAATGTGAGCTTTTACTTGAGGTTTCTGATTTTCCCCTAATTTGGGGTTTTTGAGTTTTTCCTTCCCCTTCTGGGAGCTTTGACAGGGGATGCTGTTGTGTACCCTATACTGAAAAGATGTCTTTGTACGACCTCTTTTCATTCTGTGAAGCCCTTTGAGACTTCGGTGATTTAGGGCTATATAAATAAAATTTGATTGATTGATTGATTGATACTGCCCCGGGTGGAGTTGAAGAGCCTCATGGCATGGGGGAGGAATGATCTCCTCAGCCTGTCCGTGGAGCAGGACAGTGACAGCAATCTGTCACTGAAGCAGCTCCTCTGTCTGTTATAGCTATAGCTATAGTTATAGCTACGAAGATCACTGTGGAAAGATGCTGCCACCAAGTGGCATTCATTTCAGCATACTGTGCAAAGACACATTATTTGTGCCTGTTTTTTATTTTTTTTCGTTTAAGATCAGTGTTGTGTCTTCCAGCTTGAAACACCCCCCCCCCTTTTTTTTTTTAAACATTTCAAAGTCCACGTTCAGCATTATTCTTACACTTATCACATGCACATATGTTACTATGAATGCTTTAGAATGCTATACTTAGAACTGGGGGTGGTGGTATTTAAAATAAATATTATTTTGTATCAACCCCTTAGCTTTAAATGTTATAAATGTCCTCAGCAGTGTTTTTCATTTCAGTTAGATTTTGACGGTGGGTTCATTTCATCAAACATTTTAGAGAATGCTATATTTGTAAGACTTTGGTATCATTTTAGTTGGCTTCATAAGTTAGGGTGCGCCATGCCTTTTGTCCTATGGCACTTCAAAGAAATAGGATTGTAGCATTCAACAAAGATTTCTTGTGTTATACGATTGGTAGCACCCTGAATGCGAACTTCTGCACGATGGCAAAAACTTTAGTTTCTCAGTGCTTTCAGATTTCTGCCCTTCTCGCACCGATGTGAGTGTTTTGACTATTCCATCCCCTCTCTGCTGGTTTCTGACAGGACACAGGAGAGCCCGGGTGGTGGCGAGGGGAAGTTGGAGGCAAAGAAGGCGTCTTTCCTGACAACTTTGTAATTCTGCTGTCTGAGACCGAAAGAGAGGTAAATTGTGTTGTTTCTTAAAAATGGTTCATTGGCTGAAATAAGAAAATGTTCCTTTTAATAGTTTCAGTAACTCTACAAGTAATCGTAAAGAGAATTGTAGTTTTTTTTTTTTTAAGAACTGTGAAAAATTAAACACGCTACAATCTAATAATTTTTAAATTAAATTTCTCTCTTTTCACAGATAATTTTGCTCAATTTTAAGTGACACTGTCAGAGTGAAGAAAGTCATAAAAATATAGATATGTTTCTGTATTGTGTATTCCCATGCAACTAATTCCCATTAGTGAGTTGGTTAATACTGACTGTTTAGACTGTGAGGTATGTTTGTGGTTGGGATTCAGAACCTTTTTGAATTAGAAAATGACAGAAAATGACAAGTCAGCAGCAAGATCATCTTCCTGGGATGAGAGCAAACAACACAAATAAAAGTTATTGCTCACGATAAGCTAGGGATTTTATTATTTGCACGAGTGCAGGCACGCTGTACACAGTGAGACCATTTCGTGGAAAACACAAAATGTGTCTCACCCGATTACAATTGCCTCGTTGTCCTAAAATCTCTGAAGTCAAAACAAATTACCGTGTGTATGACGTTCACAGTCTCTCACAATGTCCCTAACAAACTGTATTGTGAACAATGAATTATAGTGAGATTTTAAGTTGAGGTGTGGGGGTACTGGTCATATGAAATGAATAAATCTACCCCTCTTTTTTCAATTTAAAAAAAAAAAAACTGCACTCAAACAGTATGTATATTTAACTTCAGTACTCTAATATAGTACATTGTAGAGCAGGTATACAACAAAATCAATCAATCTTAGTAATCAGCATAGCCATATATCAATTTTGTATTCAATCTCATTATGGTAATTCTACACCAGGGATTCTACACCAATAAACATAATTTCTTACTTTTAAACACAATGCCCCGAGGAGCACTACAATATACAAGCAGAGCAGTTGCCATGCTTATGCGAAATAACTTGCTGATCACTTCAGTGACAGAAAGCAAAACATTTCATTAGCATTCACCTTAGCATTAGCATCTGCCTTTGTTGTGCTTCTGCTCAGCGAAGGTAAAATATTTCGTTTGCCCTGAAGACATGCACAATGAGCGGGGGTCACCATCTTGGCCATTATCAGGCATTCGGCTCGCATCCATGTTGTCTTACAAATAATCAATCTTGTATTTCATTTTGACTTTATTTACAGCTCAGCAGTTATTATTATTAATGGTCGTAGTTTGCACCGCAACACCCTTTTGGTGTTCGTTTTTCTTATTCAGCTACTGTGGGGGCAAAATAATACAAAATCCTCTTGTGTGAAAAGTTCAAACTGCAAATTCCAACCACAATAATAATCATAGCAACATGAATACCTCTTACTGCGCTAATCAAAACTGGGCATCTTTAAATGCATTTTTTGTTCCTTTGATTCAGCAAATGTGCGGAGGTTAGAGAAGTGTAGTTCATATTAATTAATGGCCAGTAATTATGCTTGCTATACTCCATAAGCTCCCTGTTATCGCGAAATGTCTACAGATCATTTGAACATAGGGTATTTTAAAATACCAGAAACATTTTGTCATGGGTTTGTTTAAAAACTGTAGAAAAATTATGGCAGATTTGAAAAAAATGCGTATAGTGCGTAATAGTGTATTATTTCACCACAATTCAAGCAGAAAGTGAACAAGACTCAAAGTGACAAAAGAATGTGAAAATAAACCAAAGTATTTGCAAGAGAACTCGTTAAGTATCCATTCATCCATTTTCTAGAGCTGCTTATCCTCACTGGGGTTGCAGGCCTGGTGCCTATCCCAGCCGACTATGACCAGTAGGCAGGGGACAATGAACTGATTGCCGCCCAATTGCAGGGGACACAGAGGAAAACAACCATTCATACACCCCATCACTCCTAAGGACAATTTAGTGTGTTCAGTACACCTGCCACACATGTTTTGGAGTGTGGTACATGGACAGAACCCAGGCTGGCTTGGGGAGAACATGTAAACTCCACACAGGAAAGCCAGAGCGAGGTGGATTTTGAACTCGGGTCCCTGAACTGTGAGGAAGATGTACTAACACACTGCATCACAGAGCCACTCTGAACTCTAAATAGTATACAATAAAACTCACATACTTTTATGAGTCAGCCAACCACCCTTGTTGTCACTAGGCTGAGCACTCTACCACTCCCAAATGAATTTTGAAGCCCCCTTGAAACATCCCTTAATTTCTCCCTCCAAGCAAACCATTTACTGTAAGTGGTAATTAGAGTTTCTATTAATTGTCAAGGCATACATGAAAGGGAGGAGAGTTGGGCTTCCATTTTCCCTGTTTGGCATCCATGGGGAGCAGTTTAGTGAAGCGTGGCACCTTGGCACAGCGCACTTTAGCAACAGCTACCTCCTTCAGCTGAACAGCAAATGCCAGGCAAGAGGTGACGGCCGTTCAATGATGCTCCGTCACTTCAATTGTAATTTCCAAAAAAATTCAAAATAGCAATGAGTTTAAGTTTTTATATTAAAAGAATACAATGATAATATTAATACCAAAATTAGATATAATCAAATCATTATGGATCTTTTTTTTCAACGTATACCTTCTGTGATTATATCATACTTAGCATCTTTATACTGTTTATACTATTTTTTAGACTATAAGAAAATATTGCTTCTGAATAGTTATTTTTGTTTCCAGTACTTTGTAGTATTAAGCAACTGACATTTTGGGCCTTTAATTTTGTTCAAGCCAAGTCTTTATGGAAATACCACATGCAAAAAATGTCAATGCGCAGTGGAAATATCAAAGGTGATTAATCAATTTAAATGACTAATTTAATTTAAAATCTTGGAAATGTCATATTAAAAAAAAAACAAAAAAACAAGAACACTGATTTTTGTTGTTGTTGTTGTTGTTGCATATATAACAGTATTTATGAAATTTGTCCCCGGCCATCATGTGAACATTTGGTGACCAAATAGTGACGTATTGGCCCCGGGCTACCTTAAACATAGAACCCAGTGATTGCCAAGAAAGCAAATTCTCAGTGGTTGCAATTTTGTATTACAGTGATCCCATGCTACTTCGCGCCTCGCCTATCGCACCCTCAGTGCATCGCGAATTTTTTTTTGGGGGGGGGGGTTTATGTTGCGGAGAGAAGTGCCAGATAGGCAAGGTATCTGTAAATGCACTTGTCACTGGCACTCCTTGGAAGTCGAACTACTACTGCAGTACACATATTTACTTTAATCTTAAATGATTAAACCTTATACACTAAATGTACTGGTATGCCCTCTCTTTTCCGTGTCTTCCATGTCTAGTCACGTGCCTATACGTTTAGCACTTCCTCGGACGTCCGACTAGAGCAAGTAATAAGAAGCTTACCAAACATGATTAAAACGCAGAGTTTACACTTTAAATTCCTATTTATTACAAAAGGCAAGAGGATCCAAAAGCTTGCTTTCGTCTCTCCTGTGTCTCTCCTGTAACCGCCTGTGTGCGCTAAACTCAGCATACACGCGCACGTTACGAACGTGCTAGTAATCACATTGACTGACAGCTTGGTCTCTGGGAGCCGATCACGTAACTCGTAGGCGTGCCGAGAGCAAACGCACACTCCCGTCTTGGTGTCTACATAGAGAGCAACGGAGAAATGCACAGCTTTGGAAATCTGACTTTTACCTAGATTTCTTTTGTAATACATTGAAATTTCAAGTGTATTGTTATGATATAAGAGGCTTCACTTTAATTCAATGTCCAGGCAGCTGCTCGCAAGAGTTCAAAAGATGGAAAGTGGTAGCTACTGTTCAGTTAGTGTATAAGATTTAATCATTTAAGATTTAAGTAAATATGTGTACAGTACTGCAGTAATATTTGTCTTAAATAATGTGCATAGAATAAAGACTTTTCACATTTACGAAAAAAAAAAAGAAATTATATATATATATATATATATATATATATATATATATATATATATATATATATATATATATATATATATATATATATATATATATATATATATATATATATATATATATATCGCGGGGGGGGGTTCCGGTCTCAAAATGAGGGATCACTGTATACTCCACTGATTTTCCAAAAATCTATTTCAGGCCTTCATTTCTAGAGGGTCACGCAAGTCCTCACTGAAGCAAGACTCTGAAGAGGTAAGATATCAGCAATGTCCTTCAGAAGAATATGCTTTTTGAAAGCATGTTAATGTAGACCTAAGATTGTATAACTGATGTTTGGGGAAGCATTCTTTTTTTAAAAGTAAAATTGTAAAATAATTATCACTGTTATCAGTGTATATCAGTGTATTTGTGGTTCTCAGAATTGGAAGAGGGGTGCACGCGGGTGTCTTTTTCAAAACTGCATCCAAACATGTTTGTATTTGGTATGCTTGTTATATTAAAGCAAGCTGAAAACAGCTTGCTAAAATTATTTGCAACAACAACATCCACACAACCGAGAGACATCGTCATCTCCTGCTTGTCCTGGGTTGTCCCCAGTGCCTCCTCCCGGAGGGATCTTAAACTGATGCCGAACCATCTCAACCGGCTCGACACTGAGTCTCTCCCGAATGACCGAGCTTCTTGCCCTATCTCTAAAGAAGAGCCTGGACACCCTGTGGAGAAAACTCATTTCGGCCGCTTGTATCCAGGATCTCGTTCTTTCGGTATATATGAGGGCAGAAACGTAGATCAACTGGTAAATAGAGAGCTTTGCCTTCCAGCTCAGCTCTCTCTTTACTACGACAGATCGGTATAGAGTATACATCACAGTGAATGCTGCACCGATTTCCCATTCCATTCTGTGAAAAAGACCCCAAGATACGTAACCTTCTCCACTTTAGGCAGGGCCTCATCTCCGACCTGGAGGAGGGAACTCCTTTTCTGACTAAGGAACATGGTCTCAGATTTGGAGATGCTAATGTTCATCCCAACTGCCTCACACTCTTCTGCAAACCACTACAGTGAGAGTAAGAGATCACAGCTCGAAGAAGCCAACAGCACCACATTATCTGCAAAAAGCAGATGCAATGCAGAGACCACTAAACTGGACCCCCTTTATGCTTTGGCTTCACCTAGAAATTCTGTCCATGAAGGCAATGAACAGAATCGTGACAAAGGGCAACCCTCACTTAACACAAAGTTTTTGTTCAAAGTAAGTAAAGTAATATACTGTACTGTTTTTCCTTCTGAGCACCAAAGGTGCATTTAAAGTTCTCATCCTCAGACATAATTATTGTCAAAAGCTGCGTTTACATGGACAGTTTTTGACATTCTGATTTAAATAATTAGAATTAAAGATCTCAGGGAAACTAGTCTACGTGATGGGATCTGTTCCAATCTTGCTTTTAAGTGAACCACTGCATTAATCTAAACAGCCATTTATAGCCTCATGAGCTGGACAGACAATTAAAGTATTGGGCAGTTTGCTCTGCTGTGTAAAGGATCCAAACAAAACCTTTGGGTCTCTCATTTGCCAAGTTTGCTAGCAGTCACTTGTCCAAGTCACTCAGGCATTTGCAATACAGCTAAGACTGTACGTTTATAACGAAACTGTAACTGACTTGTGTATGCAGTAAATTCCCAGCTAGTTAGTTCTGTTAAACTTCAAGCTAAGTCAAGGAAAATCATCCCCAGGCATTTCAGCATGGTATATGAAATGGCTCTTCTAGTATTTTTCTTCTCTGTTGTATATGAGCTGATGATAGCAGACATTAAGATGTGCAACTAAGGGGTGAATAGTGTACTTACATCTTGTAACTGGGCCACATGATTACCTGTCTTTGCTGTACAGTAACTCTAAAATATCCAATAAGAATGTCCTTATTTAGGCCAAATAGAATTTCGTGTTCCTATTGACTGTATTTCTGTGATAGGATTCTGTTTTTTATTTACTTCATGAAATGAATCTGTATCTTATTGAGTAACAGTATACCTTACTTTCTCTGGCTTACTTTTTCAACTGCTTCAATTTCCTTTTTCAGAAGCCAAAGAAGCCGCCTCCTCCATCAAAACACATAGGTAAGAACCTCAGATACGTCATTTATTCCATAACATTACATTTGATCATGTCGGTTGTGTGAAGGAAGGGACCAAAACATAGGTTTTGAAGTGTGCATAATTTGTTTTTTTACGGAGCTTAGAGTTGGCATTTGTTGCTTGTTGCTGACATTTATTATGTTGCTAGTTTCCATTCCAGTCAAGGCTTTATTTAGAACAAGTAATTAGCAAGATGTTTCACTATTCAAGTTCACCTTTTCCAAGCACACACATTTTGGACACACTCACTTTATGATCATTCATGTGTGCAGATGCCACGCCCCCAGTGGCTTTTACGTTCCATTGTACTTGCATGCTTTTTATTGTTTTTTCATTTTCCCTCTATACGGGAACCCGCTTTTACTTTAAACCAGTGTGGTAATTGTAGACCAGCTATTCACGAGTGATAGAATAGAGAAAATTGAAAATTTATAAAAATACCCATTCAATTGCATTGGGGATTTTTTTTTTAAACGGCAGAGACATACTGGCCCCATGAGGAAAAATACATACTGTAAATAAAAATAATAGATAATAATAGGAGGTAGTAGCATTAGTTTGTGGTGACTTCCCTTTTGTGGCAAATGAAGACCATCTTTATCCACCGATTTAGGGTTAGGGCTGACTGGTTGCTAGCTGTCATCTCATTTCACCTTTTTGGCAGTGGCCCCCAACTTTTTATGTGCCTGGATGACAGGATCGGTTTCATGTTAAGGCATATTTTGAAAAACCGGTGTAGAAGCCAATGAGATATATGATTGACTATTCAAGTTGTCATTGTGTTGTATCTAGTTTTTTTTTCTTTTCCCCCCCGAGTGGGATCCATGTACTGTATGTGTTTATCTTCAGCAAGTTGGTCTTGCAGGAGTTTTCTCCTTTTAAAATAAAACAAAAACAAGTCTCTAGCGGCTTCTTTTTATGCTGGATGTTTCATTGCATCCTTTGCAATGTTGTTGCAACATGTTGCATAAAGTGAGTTTGGCACATTAGAGTCAACTAGCAATAAACTTGAGTACTGCCAGTAGTGCTTCCTAAAATACATTTTGTCTCATTATGTCCAGTACCCCCTTTAAAGAAGCTTTTACTAGCTTTTGTGCTTTTTCCTGTATGGTGTGAGCAAGAAAAGTGTTTTGACATGCTCAATGTTAAATTATATGCTTTCAGACTCTGATGATCAATAAGATTCATTTTTTTTAAATGTCAAATTTTGCCATTTGTTCTCGCTGACAACTATCTTAACGTTTTAAGGTTATATGGAATTCTCTTAAACTCAAACTAGGTCAGTTTTTTTCCTCTTTGCACAGGAAGTTCATGTTAGTGCTCTTGTCTTCAATTTTTGGTTTCCTCACATAACGTAGTACCTACCATGCCGCACGCACATTTATTCTCAGTACAGTGTTTTCTTTTTTTTTCCTTCTTTCTTTCTTAATAGCACACACATGCTTTTTCTCAGTTTGGTTTGTGGGTATTTACAGTAATACCTCGTTTATCGCGGGGGTTACTTTCCAAAAATAACACGCGCAAAGTGAAATCCGTGAAGTAGTCAGCTTTATTTATTTTTTTATTATTTTACAATGCAATACTGAACTATAGATTAAAAGCAAAAATCAGAACCAGTTTTAAAGCCCAAAATCAGTAATTAGTAAATAATAAGTAAGTAATTAGTAATAAGTAATTAGTAAATATAGTAATACAAGGTTGGAAACATTGTCACTCGTGTATTTCACGGTCCCAGCTGTGCCTCTTTGACCTGACTCCGCACATTGTTATGGGTAGTTGTTGGCGCTCTTTCTTTTTCTGAGCAAGAAGATTTTTACGAGTCACGCGATCGGCTCCCAGCGACCAAGCTGTCAATCAATGTGCTTACTAGCATGTTGGTAACATGTGAGCGTGTGCGGAGCTGAGCGCACAGAGTGGTTACAGAAGAGACATAGGAGAGATGAAAGCAAGCTTTTGGATCCTCTTGCCTTTTGTAATAAATTGACAAGTGAAAAACCAATAAAATATAGTGTCAATATTTTATTTCTAGAACACAGTAAAGCCCCTGAGCGTATCAGGATTCAGAGCACAATGCACTGTAAAAAATATCCGCACTGTAAAAAATCTGTGAAGCAGCGAACCCGTGAAAGATGAACCGCGATACAGCGAGGGATTACTGTACAGTATTTTTGGCACAGGTGTCAAACTCAAGGCCGAGGCCTACATTATCCAAGGCCTATCATTTTATGTGACCTGTAAAAAACAAAAAAAAAAAATCCATTAACAATTAAATAAAATATCTAGCAATATTTCAAATTGTCATAAAGTTGAGTGATTGCATTTTTTCATTATCAACCCTCTCACTTGTTTTTTTTTTTTATTAGTAACCTTGATCAAGACTTGATCAACCGACTACGAAGCTTGACTGCTTATTTCAAAAACAGTCGAACCTCAATTTGTTGCAGATTTGTAATAATGTGAGGAGATTAAACAATTCTGCATATTTTTTTCTACAATCCAGCCCTCAAACCAGAGGTTCCCAGCATTGAGAAGAAACCTCATGCCATCAGGCCAGATGACAGAGGTACCAAATCACTTCATTTTCCTTGTATGTAGTAATATGGAGGGAGATTATTGGATTAGTTTGCTGTTAAACCAAAGTCTCTGTTTATGGAAACCAAATTCATTTGATGGTATAGTCTGGAAAAGATGAATGGTGACAATGATTTTTGCCCATCCAAAACTGTTGAATGATGATGTGTTGTATGGCATCACTGTTCTTCTAATTTGGAGACAGTTATCAGTGCTGTGGCTGGGTTTCATGTTTTTACACTGACCACTATGTGTTTTGCTATCTGTAAAAGAAGGCTACTGCTGTATACAATGGTGCCTTGAGATGTAAATGTCCCAAACAGGCATACTGTATTTCTCTGAGTACAAATCAACCTTATAAGTTGACCCCCCCCCCCCACCTTTTTTTTTTTTTAACTGCAATTTGGGTGAAGTTTACAAAAACGCAAGTACAAGTCTACCCCTGACTTTAATGGTTACATAGATCATGACTGCACATGGTGTCTGTGTCTTTTACAGGCATTTCTACTTTGTATATTGAGTAACATACTGTTGTGGTTATGGGGAGTGTGGTTGGGGCGGAAGTGAGGCATGACAGTGAGCCAACATACGTGTGTGCATTGATGCAAATGCTGAAACTGATTTTGCAACAATAAAATGATTTGAAGTTTCAATGCTTTATTTTTTGACACAACTGAATATTAATTTGTCTAAAAGCCCTAAAACTCAGCACGATCTGACATGCCAAATAGCTCCTCCAATTTCAATGTATGAATGTAACTCCACACTCTCCACACTAACTCCGGGCGTGCTCTTCTTCCTCCTCGTCATCTCATCAAACATCAATCAAATGATTTGCTAATCATCTTTCTTTGGATATTCTCCCAATTATTTTTTATCCAAATGACGACTGTGGTGAGATCGTAGCGCAGGTTGCCCTTCGCTTTGTTTCTCCCTCCACCTGCTGACATCCATGCATGCCACTGCTCCTGCATTTTGTCTTGAATGGCTTGTTAAAGCACATGTCCACAGAATAAAAAAAGACAAGTTAAGCCATCTTCTCATTTTCATAATGTGTCAAAGTCCACTGGAAAAAAGAAAGAACCATGGCAATTAGGCGGCGCTTTATGAAAGTGGATTTTTGTGATGTGAAAACGGATGCATACTATGTCAAATTACAGGTATATACAGTGGATCCCTGCTTTAAGAAATTAATCCGTTCCGCAGTTGGGATCGTAAGGCGAAATCGTATGGCTAACAACCAGAAACCAATGGCAATTAGCTAAAACGTGAAAAACCCCAGGAAAAACATCAAAATTGTATGATATGATATGATATGAAAAACTAAATTTTTAAACTTAAAATCAGTACATATTAACAATTGGTAACAAAATAGTATAAGTGCAATTCATATGTGATATACTGTACATGTATACAATTAAATAACATCATGAATAAAAAATGTATAAAGTATTGAGGGGTGAGAAAAGCTGAGGTTTTTGACATGTCAAACATGTCGCCCCCTGGTGGTAAGTTGACGATGTGCTTGATTTGACTTGTCATTAAAAAAAGTGCTTGACTTTTTAAATGTTAAAATTGCCAAGGATCCGCTTAATTAATTGTGGCAGCCAATATCTTGATCATGATTAAAATTCGATTAATTGTGCAACCCTAACCTCGAGTTATTTCAATTCTTTCCATTCAGACTTTACGTTAATCACATTCTTTCCATGAGTGTCTCCATTTTTAAGTATTCATTTCTGTTTGTTCCTTTTTAGTTGACAAGCCGATGCCAGATCCAAAACCATCCAAGCCTGTGGCACCACTCCCACCCAAAAAGCCAGTTCCGCCTCCAGGCAAAGGCAAACAAGGAAGCCTCCCACCAAAGCGGCCCGACAAGCCTCTAACTCCATCACCAAATTTGAAGTAGGTCTGATGTGGTGTTCCTCCTTTTCTCCCGGATCTGAACCTGTGATGTAATTATTTCTTGTGCTATTCCCAGTCTTCTGTATTGTAACTTTTTTTATTTTTTTTTTATTTTGACTTTCAGACATAATGGTGAAGTGCATATTTCTCGTCCAAAGCCTGACTTGGATCTGGTACTTCCCCCAAAACCCAAAACACCATCAGCGGACACAGGGGAGAAATCTTTTGAGCCATGTATGTTTGATTTAAGTTTACATTCCAACAATTCCTGTAGTTGCCATTTTCACATATTTGCCCACAAGGGGACTCAAACCCAGCACCCTCCAGCTTACACTGCATTCACTTGTTTGCAGGGCTGAGTAAATCTTTTTTTTTTTCCTTTTTTTTTTTAATTTTCTAAACAAGCTTCCAAGGCCTGTTAAGGTGCACTTTTTACACCGTAGACATACCTTGAACAGAGAGCAGCTAGTTTACTACAGAGGCACTGTTTCATCAGGCATTTATAAGTTTTTTGGGGTTTGCAGCATCAGACATTGAGCAACATACAGTCTGCAGCAATGTATGTTGAAAGACTTGACACAAAGCAAGAAGCGCAGAACAATTTTTTAAAATTTTTCATTGTTTTACTTATAAGAAGAAAGGGGCTAAAAGTAGGCTAATTGTAGATTAGAAATATCCTTATGTTCCTTCATTGAAATGTGAAATGTAACGTGAATGTCTAAAACCTCATGTAGGACAGGTTTAAATTTCCTTGTTACAAAAAAAATCTAAATTAGACAACCTCTTTGGTAGTGATTGGACTGCTATTTTTCTTGTGCAAGTTTTTTTTTTTTTTCGACACTTTTAAAGTTTGTTTTGTTGAAAGCAGAACATTTTACTCAGGTTCATTTAAGGCTAAGTTGTTACAGTACCAAATGTGATATTTTTGTTAATTTATTCATGTTAAATGATCAAAAACTGTTCTGTTATTGTCTTCTCTTCTTTCAGACCCCTTTCTTTTTAAGTTGAGACAGGGTTAATTAGGAAAACAACTCTAGATCGATTCAGTGAACAGGCCTGCTGTTCCTCTATTGCAGAGTTTAGCTGTGATGACATATGTGGGGGTAACAAGCTGCTACAACTCCTTTCAGCTCAGCAAGAGCTGTTTTGACAAGTTTTCATGATACAAAAAAATGCAATCTTTTCTTCAATCACAGTCTTTGTTTTCTAACTCAGAGCAGTTTAGCGTGATGTAGGTGCAATGTCCTGTTACACAAAAGTCACCCAATTTGCACATGTGACTGAGTCATTTCCTCGTTCTTGTTTTCTTGCGCTTGTAACTTCTCAACCTGTGGAGTGGAATGGATTTTTTTTTTTTTTTAAATAATTAAGTGTATTATATATCCAGCCAGTAAATTTTGCTTGCAATAAATTACCGTATTTTATGGACAATAAGCCACACTGGTATATAAGCCGCAGCAGTAAAAAGTGTGCAAAAAAACAATTTTTGTCATGGGTAAGCCACAGGTCATAACATCAGATATTTACGCAAAAAGATGTCGTATGGAAGTTTTTATATTTTTTATAGTTATTTAAAAAAAAAATTGCCTGCCAACAGCTTCATCTTCACATGCTCAGCATGCCTTCATATTTCGCTCCAACATATTTATACAAAAATGAATGAATTATTTTCAACATAACACCAACAGAATACTGCAGAGTTAAATAGCAGTTATAACTCAAAATCAATTCTTTGATAGCATCTTCTTCTTTCTCCCAATGTTTAATTGTTAGATTATTTTACTGAACATATAAACACATTGCAGATAATTCATACATACAATCATAAATATTTAAATACAATATATACAATATATTTAAATACAATATATACCTTACATCAAATTTACACATTTTATACACAATCTTTTTCAATTTAGACATATTTTTTAATATTTTTAATTATTTATTTTTAAAACTCTTTTCGAGTTCAGCCATTGATTCACATCTTTTCAGTTCTATTTCATGGTTGTTCCATAAATTGACACCATGAACAGATACATAGATTTGCTTGACCGGTGGATTGACTCCTGGGGGCTAGCAGAAAAAAAAAATATGCACACTGTAAGCTGCAGGGCTCAAATCATGAGGGAAATGTTGCAGTATATAGTCTGAAAAATACAGTATATATCTTGATATTTTTATAACTTAAATGTGACACATAGAGTAAAAAACAAACAAACAAAAAACATAAGCAATTAATGCCCCCTTAAAACTTGGTTATATTTGTCTATTTTAGTCATCTGACTGATTTTAGACTGTCCAAACACTTGAGTATCATTTAAGACATATTCATTAGGATTTGAATGTAGGGGCTTCTGGAGGTTTTAACCCCTTTTGAGCTTTTTGAAAATGTTTTACCTCATTTCAGCCTTCAAATGAAACATAGATACTAAACATTATAATTATTAATTATTAATAATAATTGAAACTTTTTGTGAAGTATCAAAACGAAGTTGGGCACAATTATAAAGGAGGCCAAATTGTATATGATATGATATGCTTTTTTTTTTTAAAACAAAAAATGAGAAAGTAGGTCCACCTGTGTGCAATCTAGTCTATGTATACATCAATCATTCTCAAATAGTGGGCCCCCTAGAGTCTGACCCCGGGTAGCTTTGCTTTGCTTTTGCAGTGTGAATTTTGATTGCACACTCACACCACCAGGTATAAACTTTTTAGTTATAAACTTTTAAAATTGCTGTCAGGAATTTTTTTTTTTTTTTTTTTTTTAGAAAAAAAAAGCACAATGTTTTGTACCTTTTTCTTCAGGTTAAAGTGTTGAAGATACTGGTGCTCTTGTGTTAATGTTTTAGATATTCATCCTTTTTCTATAGCAGTTTAGCCTCACTAGGGCCACTTGCTTATTAAACATTTGAATCAGGTGTACTGGATGAGGGTTACATGGAAAACAGGCTGGATAGGGGCTTTCAAGGACCGTACTTGGGCACCCCTGGTTAAGAGTGTCCGATATACCTTCCATGCATGTTGTTGGAATGTGGGAGGAAGTAAAAAAAAATAATTGAGCATTACTGGTATGCATGCTCCTTCTCATGGTCTGCTCTCTCTGCACTTGTGTCATTAACACCCGAAAACGGCACCATAATCTCTCGGCCCAAGCTCATCAAAGATGAACTGATGCAAAGTAGAAAAATGCTATGTGGTCTGACAAGTCCATGCTGCAAATTGTTTTTGCAAAAGTTTAGGGAAAAAAGGACATATCGCAAATAAAATTCTCCTTCTGTACATGTCTAATGTTAGCTTAAAAAATTCTTTTAACAAAATTTTTGTTTTTTACTTTTCTCATCTTTTTCTCTTTTGTCTTACTTTGTTAACAGCCCTAATTAGTTTTGATGAGGTTTCATCCAGCACAGAAAAGCTGTCTCATCCCACTGCTCACAGACCGAAGATTACTGGTCGGAGGCTGCCTGCCCAGTTTGGTGGAGGACTATCGGTGAGCACCAACCAATTCTTACCATTATTTATGTCATATGCATTGCTTAAACTTGTGTTGAAATCAGAGGTGGGCATTTGCCATTTTTTTGGGTGATCCGTCATTTATAGTCCCATCGGTACGCGGGCCCATTTCGTTGATCCATTGTTTTTGGAAGTTTATCCAAATTGTAATTGTCCGTCCACCAACAAAATGTTACCAGCACTTCCGTAATCCTTTCCGGTACTTCCAACATCCCTTCCCTAGCCGGGCAAAACGGCAGATAGCATCTGTAACAGCCATTGCTTAAATTCTTTCATACCTCTAAAATCCTGAAAGGGCTTAAAAATAGAAAAACGTGTGTGTAATAAAGGCCATTTCTGCCTGTTTAGACTATCGGTCGAAAGCGGCCACTCTGCCCAGAAAAAGGTTAAAAATATTCTCTTTCACTTGTCTTTGCACACTATCTTACAGACCACAAGACTGTTCCATTAAGACTTGTGTCTTTGAAGCTTCATTAAAAAAAAAAAGACAAAAAGAAAAAAAATATATTTACAGACTATTTTGCTGCTCTCGCCGAAGTCCTAAAAAGTTCCACAACAATATTTAAATCTTAAGATTGCTTTTTACTTTTGGCCTGTACAATGACTGCATTGAGCAAGATTATGTACAGTAAGCATTTCAGTTCATGTAACAATGACTCTGAAACACAGCGCAAATGTTGCCCCGGTATGGTAACAGTTCTCTATTTAGCCTGTGTCCCTCCGTCTGCGACCCATGATTTTTGCCATGGGACGCACACTTTCAAATCAACATGCGTCTTCTGGGTACATTTTTTGTAGGGAAGTTATGAAACACTTGATTCGCATAATGCAATTTCAAACAGCAGTGGGAGACTACTGTCGATGTGACTTATACTCTTTGTATTCACGTCCTAGTTTGTCGGCTTGGGTTACCGCTGTAATGCTACTTTCATAAAGCATTTTTGATATTGTTCAAAGTAGGATGCCAGCAGTAAGTGTGGGTCAAGAACTCAAACCAATCAAACCCCCCCTGTCCAAATATTAAAAAAGTTGGCTGTCTGGGAGTTTTTCGGCTTTCAAAAACAAGACTCTCAAATGATATGAAATGACAGAATCCACTTGTGCTATTTATTAATACACACTAACGATTGAGATGAAATAAACTACTATCACTCGATGGCAGTTAATTTAAAATTGGTCATCTTTCAAAACATATGTGTGCATTTTTATAATAAACAAAGGTTATATAATCTACAAAAATTGCTATTTACCAAAAGATTTTGAATTAATACATTTTAGAGCTGTCATTTCAATACTGGGATATTTTTGTTCCAAGGTTATCATAACGTCAGATTCTGATATCGTCCCATGCCTACTCACAAACATTCCAAATAATGAAATATGTGACAATTGTGAATGATAATTTTCCCGATATGCTTAGAGATGAACAAACTAACTAACACACGTTGAATGCTTTGCACCTACAATTTATAAGTTCGCTTGAAAAGGGCTATTTTCATTTCATTTGTCATAAATGCACTGAGAAATATTAATTTTCATTTGGTCAACATTTTTTATATTTTTGTTTAATCTTATTTAATAATGTAAAAGTTATCAAATTTATAGCTAACTTCAAAGAGTAGCGGTTGTCCACATGTTTTTTTTTGGACGTGTATCTTAATCAAAATTTAAAGTTAAAAAAAAAAAACACTTTCCCTTTTTATTCTGTCTACCAAAGCAGACCAAAGTTGTGTGATGATTTTTTGCACATCAATGGACTGAAGCAGAAATCATATTTGCTTCAATTGAATCATTTTGAATCTGAGACACCAAATTCAAAATCAAGTCGTGAAACAAAGATTGCCGCTCCTAATTTGGTCCTTATTACTGAGCAATATTTGGGACTCCATACATTTCTGTCGGGACCCTTACTTTATTAGTATTGCGAGTCTCAGGGACCCAATGCTTTCCTGAGGTAAAAGGAGAACTGAATAATCCTGATTATTTTGGTCAATATTGAAATCACGATTATTAATCACAATTATTCATCATCTTTGGTCATACATGTCTATTTAGTGCCCTTTTTTTTTAAAACAAGCAGTGTATAAACATGGCTTCAGGGCTTGATACTTAAAAATAGTAATGATAAACTAAATAAAATAAATAATAATTAAAACAAATTCACTCCTCAAGACAAGGCAAAAATTGGCACACAGGGCAACATGCTAACTTACTTGCTGAATGCAAACCAATGAAAAAAATAAGCCTACTTATAATCAAGCACAATATTTACTATAAAAGCAAATTTGAATCAATTAGCAGTCAAAATGTCATTTTCGATCATTTCAAACATAATTTATTCATTCAAATATTCAGATTTTTTAAAATGGGTCTGAATTGACAGCTAGCGCTTTATATGTTAGGAATCAGGTGACAAGCTCAATGCCATTTCACACAGGTGAATAAAATATTAGGGTGAGAAAAGCTGATGCTTTTTCCATTCAAACATGTGGGAAACATTCCCCCTGGTGGTCGGATGAAGAAGTAATTGTGGCAGCCAATATCGTGATTGCGATTAAAATTCGATTAACTGTGCAGCTCTTCACAATAGTATAAATAGATCTAAGTATTAACTGAATGTGGTTTGTTCGTGTTGTACATGTCTGCCTGAGCTTAAACATGGTTCCACAATTATCACATTGATGTTCAGCCTCTACCACATGTGGTGAAGCACACATTTAATGGTAGCCTTTCACCATGGTGAGGACACCCACTGGTTTCTTCTTCCTAATCATCTGTTGTTCAGTGCTGTTGCTTGTGTCAAGGCATTTGTGGACTTTGATTTTTAGTTTTCAGATCTATCTGGCACAATTCTGTCAACATGGCATGCTCAAATTGACGCAAACACAACCAAAGATTGTCATGCAAAACACATTGCTGCACAATCTGTGGCTGATACTCGAAGCTGGGCACGTTCCTGTTAGGTCAGATGCCCCGCCACTTTTCTACGCTTTGAAATTTCAAACAAAATAATCGATCTAATAAGAAAACAAAATTATACCTGTAGATTTAATGCCATACATGATAGAACGTATTTAAAAAGAAGCTGAGAAAAATCTTACAACATATGAATACAATTTACACATTAGGAAAACAGGGTATTAATAGTTGTAGTAGTCTTAATAGTAATGTTGTTGTCATTTAAAAAAAAAACAAAAACAAAAAAAACTTTTGCAGCCCAACAAGGATGTCGTGGACAAATCCTTCAAGATTGATGAAGAAGATGGTGCCAAACTAAAGCCTCCAGAACCCAGAAAGGTAATTCTGATTACTTTTGGAACCGCTTTTTTTTTTTGTGTGTGTTTTTTTTTTTTTGTTTTTTTTTGTCAGAGACCTTTTTTAATGGATGAATGCAAGTTCCTCTGTAACTGCACTGAGTTCCCTGGCTGTGATTGTGACCACTATCAGTCCATGACCGACCAGTCCACTTCGCAGTTATTTTTTGGTATTGATGTCACCGTCATATTTGTTAGAGGGGCATTTTTCTTGACATGTGACACTGCATGTAAAACATGCATGTCTGGTGACAGGAGGGCCCCGAAGGAGACAAAGCGAGCAACAGCTGTAGTCTTTTCATCCTTGGCCATTGGTAGTTGTCAGATCTGTTTACGTCAGCTTTTCCTTTTTAAATTGTTACAGAGAAAAGTGTACTAGTTCGAATATACGCTATATAAGCTTAAATAATAATACTTAAATAATATAAATGTAATTTATGGGTAAGTGCTTGTGTTAAGCGACAGTATTTATGTTGTACCTTGTTATACTGTCCATAATATACTGTAGTAGTATTATTTTTGTACTCTTAAAGTGTGAGTGTCTACTTATATGGCTTTTTAAATAGTAAATGGGCTTTCACTTGTAAAGTGCATTTTTAACTTTCAATATAAGGTGGTTAACACTGTCACTTTCCGAATGGTTAAGCAACTTTAGAAGCAACATGGTCCCAGAGACTCAATATCAAATCCATCTGTCTGCCCATCCATCCAAGTACACCTTGGCTTGAGTGGTTGGTCTGAGGGGCCGTAGGCGCAATATGGCAGCCTTGCCTCAAGCAGTCTGCTCCAATCAATCAATCAATCAATCAATCAATAAAAATTTATTTTTATAGCCCTAAATCACCGAAGTCTCAAATGGCTTCACAGATGAAAAGAGGTCATTTTGAAAAAAGAAGTCATACAGAGACATCTTTTCGATGTACAGTACACAACAGCATCCCCTGTCAAAGCTCCCAGAAAGGGAAGGAAAAACTCAAAAACCCCAATTTGGGGAAAATCAGAAACCTTCAGAAGGGACCACAGGTGGGAGGAACCCCCTTCCAGGCCCACAGGTTGAAGTGGATGCTGCATGTATCAAATACAGACAAAAAGATACACATTACAGACAAATACAGGTAAACAATATAGATTACAGAAAACATATTGTGCTATATAGTGCAATGATGACTTGACAGCATGCAAAGCCATTGGGCAGGAACCTTCCTACAGTCCAACCAAGTGGACCGCAGACGGTCCATCTCTTAACCCGCGAGGGTCGATCAGCGCAGGGCCAAATGGGGGCGGTCAAGTCAACCTTCGCAATCTAGCTAGCTCCCTCTCCGAGCCGGGAGAAGGGGGCAGGAAAACAAAAAAAGAAGAAAACTGCGGACAGGCCCATTAACGAAATGCTTTTGAGTATAGATGTGTTTTTAGTCAGGATTTAAAGATTTCTACTGAGGTGGCTGCGCGAACTTCCATAGGTAGAGCATTTCATAGTACTGGCGCACGAATGGAAAATGCCATTGATCCCGCGGACTTCTTTTTAGCCCGTGGGGTCGATAGCAAACCGGCTTTTTGTGACCGAAGTTGTCGCGACGGAATATATGGTGAAGCTAAGTCGACGAGATAGGAAGGAGCTAAACCGTGTAAAATTTTATAAGTAATTAACAACACCTTAAAATCACATCTCATGTGTATTGGAAGACAGTGCAGGTCAGCTAGAATTGGAGTAATATGATCAAACTTTCTCGTCCTTGTCATGCTGCTGCATTTTGTACAGACTGCAGGCTTTTGACAGGAAGCCCAGAAAACAGAACATTACAATAGTCTAGGCGCGACATAACAAATGCATGAATTAATGTTTCAGCATCGCTAGGAGAAAGAATAGGGCGAATTTTAGCTATATTGCGAAGGTGAAAAAATGCCGTTCTTGTCGTGTTATTAATATGTGTTCCAAAAGAGAATGAGTTGTCAGTGTGAGTGCTTTGAATATCTGAGATAGGTAGGAAAGCGCTATACAAGTGCAATGTCCATTTACAATTTACAACAAAAAAAACAACAAAAAAAACACCAGCTGCCATGTTCAGACGTGATGCAGATGAGCTCCTTGTCCTCAGTCTTTCTTTAACATACAGATCTTACCTTGACCGTTTTTATTTGATGAAAAATTTATAATGAATGATTTTTACTTCAAAATGGTCATGCTTGGTCAATGATCTAGTTTCCGCCTTTATTTCAATATCAGTTCCTTAAATGACATCTTTAGAGTCCTTTTGTCTTGCATTCATCCATTTGCCTTTTGTGCTATTTTTGCAGTTTCTGGATTTTGAAGGATCATGTGTTCATGATCCATTCGTTATGGTAAATGTTTTTTGTACAACATTTAACGGGTAACCTTTGACTTCTTTCTTTTGAATAGTTCAAGAAACAATGTGTTATTTTCAAAAATCATCCTTGTATTTCTTTTGTCCCTTTTGTCTTTCTTCCTCCCCTTCTTCTCTCCACAGCCTTCCACACACAATCTGTCTCCTTCACCGTCATTCCATAAAGCCAGTGTCGAGGCCAAACCCAGCCCAGTATCCACAAACTCAGACAGCACTTTTCAGACAAGAGACGATCCAAAATCCCAAATGGAAGAGCTTAGAAGTCAGATGAAAGATCTCCTGCTGTCTGTGGAGCTGTTCAAGGCGCAGCAAATGTAATTATCACATAGTATTAAAGCATCGAAGACTTCTAAGCTTGTGTCAATGAAGGACTGCCAACTCTAGACGTTATTTACTGTCTCTTTAAGAGGACTATTGAGATGGATATCTGTTCCAGAAATTGAATTTCTGTTGTAAGTTCATTAACTGTACTGTACAACGTGTATCCTTATCTAGCAAAGAACGGTTATTTAAAACATAGGACGCAATTCAACCACATGTAGCATTTGTATTATATTGTTTCGTAAATTGATTCACATTTTGATAAGAAGCGTTTCATCCTGACATGTCTGTGAAAATTCAGGCGTTATGACTTTGCTTATTGAATCCATAAACAATGTTATGGATGTTATGTTATGTGATTTTATGATTGCACTGTGTTAATAAATATTTGCATATTTCTAGGAAAGAAATAACAGAGCTTCGTGGAGAGCTGGATGAGGAAAGGCAAAAGCGTGTTGCTCTGCAGGTAGTATTGATCCCCATAACATGCTGGATTGTCTGCATTTATTGTGCCCACGAGTTAAAGACAGATGTTGATGCATTTAATAGTTAAAAACAATATACATGATTAAAGCATATTTGACTAATTTATTCAAAACATCAAAACATAACAGCGGTAGGTACATAGTCCGCTTTAAAGAAAAAATTGGTTGTAAACAACATGGTGCGTTCAGTTGGCATTCAGACCGCAGGCATTTTTAGACACATGGTGCTGTTTAATGTTGTTTGAATCATAGTTTACATCATTTTTGGAGCTCCAACAATTCATCATCATCCAACAATTATTAAATCAATTCACAAAGAGTGTTTAATTTGCCACCAGCGAATACTCTCAGGTTTTCTTTCCTATGTCAGTGGTCCCCAATGTTTTTATCACCACGGACTGGTCAGTGCTTGACAATTTTATTTACCCAAAAATAATTTACAGACGAATATGAAGTATGCATTAAAATTTGAACTTATTATTTGTGCCAATTTAATGGGAGCCCTAAGTTTGTTTTTCTGCAACAAACATCTCAAGAGTGATGGGAGAAAATGGCATCCGAATTGTGTTGCTTCTATCCAGTCGACTCCATTGTTTTGTTTTTGTTGCGGTCATTGCAGAAAAGCGCGCCTCACAAAAATAGAATGCCGGAAATCGACAAAATACTTTCAAGGCTGCCGTCATTTGCGATCCCCAGTAAGCTGACCATCTTCCTGCACAGCCATGCTTGATTCACCTGGTTTGGCTAGAAAGTAGCGCTCAAACTCCTCATCGCGATAAGTTATTATTTTTCTCTTTCTCTGCCATGGACCAGAATTTTTGTCATGTAAAATTCTTGGGTTGTGTGTCAGGGACAAGAGTTCTTATCAACTACTTTTTTTTTTTTTTTCTTCAATTAATTTATAGATGACACTCATGGCCAGCACTCTTAAAATTATGCCAAACGAACACTGTTGTAATGTAGTTACAGTGATCCCTCGTTTTTCGCGGTTAATGGGGATCAGAACCCCCCCGCAAAAAGTAAAACCCGCGAAATAGCGCCCCCCACTTATCAAAAAAAAAATATATATATATATATATTTTTTTAAATATGTAAAGTCTTCATGCTATACATATTATTTAAGACACATATTACTGCAGTACACATATTTACTCCAATCTTAAATGATCAAACATTATACAATGTACAGTAAGTGAGCAGTTAGCCCTTTCATTCGAAGTCTCGCGCAGCTGCAGACATATTAGCAGCGGCCCGGACGTTGAATTAAAGTCAAATCTGTACATGATCGAACATGATAACAATGGAGAGTTTACATCTAGGTAAGAGATTTCCTACAGTCTGTTGAACGTTGTCTTTGCTCCTTTGCCTGTTGGCAACAACGTGTGCCGGGGTCACGTTTAATGAGTTATATGGCACGTCCCTGTGGAGTTGTAATCTACTCCCGCCGCAACTCTGGCTTTTACACCCACAGCTAGGACCCCTGCTCTGTGTCAAACAAACTGATTGTCAATGTTTTGAATAAAATAAGACAAATTTGCAAACATCTACTGTATTTTAGAAAAGGTAATCAAGATTAGAGCCATCCAATTTGGTGACGACTATACCAGTAAATGAATCATAATAAAATTTTAAAACATTTTTTGCATTAATTTTGGGCAAACAATACTGTTTTTGAACGAAGTGATAGAAATATACTGTATATATTTATCTATATATATTCATCAATTAATTGACAAAGTATTTTACAGATTAATGAGTTATGCATATAATTGCTCAAATGCATGAAAAATGAGGCAAGACATTGTTTGCAGCCTTAAATGTTATTAATGATAAACATCAAAATCCCATTTAAATTTTGATAGATTGCCCAGCCCTAGTTTGTTGTCTACTTTTGTAAAAGTCCAATCTAAGGCTACCCGATTCCATGTTTTTATATTTAACTCATACACTTAAATCTTGTTAAAATTTCATATACAGTGCTTCCTCCCAACCCCCCCTCCCACACACACACACACACACACACACCTACACCCCCACCCCCTACGGAATTTTCATGCATGTGTATGTGGGTACCTGAATTTTTTAAAATGTGATTAAATGTGAAAAGTATTTATACTAACATATTTAAGACAAATATTACCGCAGTACACACATTTACTTAATTTATTAAACCGTATACAGTAAGTGTACTGTTATCCTTTCCGGTTCCCATTTCCTTTGGCTGCAGGCTATAATATAACCGCAGAGAGCAGTGCAATCAGTTTGTCAGTCTAATTAAAGTGAATCCTGTCGCTGAACAAAGGTGATTACAATTAGATCTTACACTTGAAATTCCTATTTGTTGCAAAAAAATCTCGGTAGGAGATTTACAATGCTCTTGCAGCTTACTCCATTCGCATCTCTGTCAGAATGTGTGTGACTTTGAGGAAGCACAGTTCTCGGGCAGACCTACAAGACACGTGATTGTGACCATGAGAGTTGAGGTGGGAGTAGATTACAACTCCTGCCCTGCCCTCCTGCCATCGACCAATGATTAATCTACTCCCGCCGCAACTCCCATAGTAGCGCTGGGAGTCAATCTCGTGTCTTGTAGGCATGCTCGAGGAGCCGTGCTTCCTCAAAGTCTTGCACGGTGTAGGGTGACTCGGAGCAGCTGAGTTGCAGAGCGTTGTAAACCTCTTACCTAAATTTCTTTTGTAATAAATTGGAATTTGAATTGTTATCATGTTTGGTCAGCTACAAGCTTCACTGTCATTAGACTTCAGAACGCTGCTAATATAAGCGTGGCTTTCTGCAAGATTAAAGCCACTCGAGCTGGAATTCGCCAGATGGAAACAGATAATAGTACAGTTAATGTAGATGGTTTAATAATTTACCATTCAAGTAAATATGTGTACTGCAGTAGTTCGATGTCTGAGGAGCTCTCGTGGCAAGTGCATTTGTAGTTAACTCGTCCGTCTGTAGGTGAGGCGCGAAGTCGTGAGGGATCACTGTATTCAATGTTTCATCTTTTCACAGCAGGATACCTCCACTCCACAGTGGGGATAAAAAAACGAAAATATGTCCAAAGTTTTGCTCTGAATGTTTTGCATTATGTGTCTTCTCAGATGGAACTAGATAAGCTAAAGATGGCTATCCACTCAACGTGAAGCTGAGTTCTGGGCATGGAGCTCAAGGTCCAGCTGCTAGCCTGGCAACCAACTCCAGAGCCAGTTTTGGGCAACGGCGGCAGAGGACAACAGACAGTTATATGGGCAGAAAGAGGGTGCAATCATTTTCACATCTACAAATTAAACTCCCCGTATTTGTAAGATTTAAATTTTTGCACATATATTTTTTTTTCAAGCTCAATGTACGTAATGAAATTACAGATGTATATGATATATATATATATATATTTTTTGCCAACGCAAAAAACGAGGCCTTACTTCAAACTACTGTGCTGAGTTGCATGTCATTGTCTCCTACTCTCCTCCCTTCACTCCTGCACTCTTCATACGCCTCACTCTCAGTACTACTGACTATATAAGAAGCAGGGGATCCCTATTTCTACACCAAATTGTCATGCTCTTTTTTTCAAGCACAACTTTTAAAAATCTTTTTAATTGTACTTTACAATCCTCCTCACAAATCATTTCCTTTTGCTCTCAACATGGCGCCTGCTGTAGCTGTAATCCGATCATTCCTTGCAGCGTTCCAGAGGAAACTCACTTCATATTTGTCTTTTCTTGTATGCATTTTCTAGCATTCCTAAGCAGGGAAACACTACTGTGCCTGTCGGGAAAAAAAAAAAAAAAAAAAAAAGTTGTTAACAAGTGTTGTATGGGATCTTAACATTTACCACAACGGTGTCTGAAAATATTGCATCTGGATATTTTGTATCTATATTTTTTAATTTCTACTAATATACTCTTGAGGGCCTCTTACACTTTCACTTAGGGAATGTTCTCTGAAATTGAGCTGCAACCAGCAAGAAAAACGAAAAAGAAAAGTATGCAAGAATATATTGCATCCTTACGTTTTCAATGTTTTTCTGACTTGTGCCTAAGGATGTTTGTAAGAAAGCCAGCTTCGTTTTGATCATCTCCAGCTTGCTTACGTGTTCTGTATGGGTCACCACCCATCAAATCACTAGGTGGTCCATCTACCTCTTCCTCATCTATTCCCTTTTTGTGTTGCGAAGTGAACAAAAGAACCGGTTTCAGGTTTGTTTTTTGTTTTTTTTTGCAGTGATGCGTAAAAGTTTGTTCATTGCTCAACAATTCTTGTTGTCTTTTTTTGTGTACGGCAGTTATTAGGGCCACTTTGAAAAAAAGGGAGGGAAAAATGTCATCTTTTCATGAGTTTTGGGGAATTAGGTAATTTTAACAAGTGAATTTTAAAATACTGACTTCAGCCTAAACAAAACAACAGCCACAATCTTTTGCCTAAGCCCTGCCATGAAATAAGTCTTAAATATAAAAAAGTTCATTTTGGTCTTTTTCATGGTTGTTTTGATATACCAAAACATCAACTAATTTCATTTGTATTGGGAAACTCAACTGAAGTTGAACATACAAGGCTACAACATTATGATCATAACTAAAACTTTATTTTCTTACACTTTAGAACTCCCCAAATATGACTAAATTCTTGTCATGATAACCCTAATATTCCTTGTATTTCCAGTTGAGGTTGACAGTCCAAGTTGTTTGTTTAGAGAGCTGGAACACAGTAGAAAAAAAAAATCTTACTTTTGCCATAGGAAATTATAATCCTCATTAAATCAACATTGTATGCCTGTTGTAGCATTTAGTTAAATATAATGCTTTATAACTGGCTCTAGACTCCAAAAGAAGCAATCAGTCGCTTATTTGTTCTGGTCACCACAGTAGCGCGTATGCATTGCATACTGGGGAGAAAAATGAGCTTACAAAATTACTACAAAATAAACTTTGTACAGTTCCTTAACCGTTTTACGCTGTAAGTCATTCCTCCATTTTGACAATTTCACACACAACTCCTGTTTGAATGGATTCCAAATGGCATAGTGCCATAACTAATTTTAGCTACAGCAATTTGCTGCAGCTTGCTGAATATGTTAGCAAGAGGTTTGTTAGCACAAATAGCATTTAGCGTAAGCTATATGCCAATGATACCTGGCAGAAAGATGAGGAGACATTGCCCCACACCTGCTAAGGTGTACCACAACTTCCAAGTTTAATTGTCATTATTATTACTACATTTTTTTTTTAAATCATAAATCCCACCTGTGTCTTAACAGAATTACTTGCATATCATCTGTGAGCTTTTGTGTTTGTGTTGCTGATCGACTTGACATGCTGGAATGCTTGACAAAGTTGGCGGTGTCTGAATAATGACCTTGGTGCCTGACATGTCGTACAATCTCTCCCTTTTAGAATTTCGACGACACGGCTGCTCTTATTTGATAATCACATTGTGGGAAAGAGGGATCAGGGATTGCTGTTGCTGTATTATGATCTGTGCTTTACTTTTGTATACTGTACATTCCAGTGACCAAGAAACGAAGAAATCTGCACATTTATGAGTTTAATTTCAAAATAAATTTGTTTACATCAGTTGTATCCTTGCATGAGCAGAAATTCTTAAAAAAATAAATATATTTACTGTCAAAAACTGCATTCCTTCTGTATTGATAAACCATGAAACATTAGCACAGTTTCATTCTCGTTTTTAATACTCTATGAGTACTCTTACCGGGGTATTATTTCATCCGGCAGCTTTGTGGGGGCGGATTCTTAGTGGTTTGTTGGCCTACTATCCTCCTTTCTGTGTGGGGGCTAAAGGTCTTGAATCATGTGTAAAAAGTTTTTAGGTCATCGGGCAGGCCGTCTGTGGCACTGATCCTCTTGTCTGTGATATATTGTTCACAATGCTGCAAACTGATGCACCCTGGGTCAGCAGTGGAAAAGACGCAATCCAGCTTGTTCACCTTAGGTACTGCGATGGCCTTTCTCAGTTCGTACTTTGCAGCTTTGTATTCTGTCTCATTGCCAATTATAAAAGCAGTAGAGCGTGCACACAGCATATAACGTACCTGACTTGATCCAAGGCTTCTGGTTGGGAAACTGGGTGCGGCCCTGTATGTTCTTTTTATGTTAGTGTGGACCTGATCAAGAGTGTTTTTATTGTGGGTGGGAATGTCTACATACTGGTGGTATTTGGGGAATCCAGTCATTAGGTTACACTAATTAAAATCGGTGGCTATGATGAAAAAAGTGTCTGGATGTGCAGTTTCTAGCATGGTATTAATGTCATTCAACTTGCCGAGAGCTGTTTTGGAGTTGGAGGAATGTAAACAGCAGCCAAGAACACTGATGTAAACTCCAGTGCTCATTTAACCACAGGAAACTGATGGTCCCCTGAGACTTGCGTTGACTAATGCCTTTGGTCCCAAGAGAAATATTTGGAGTCACAAAGATTGTGCAATAAAAAGGACTAAGTCTAAGCATCAACCTGCATTTATAAGACATGAGCAAAAACCAACAACAGATTCGATTCAGAATCAGTTTTCAATTCAAAATGATTTTGATTCAAAATGATTTGATTCAATCAAAATTGATTCCTGCTATAGATGTTCAAACAATCATACAACGTCAGAGGGACCAACAGAGGGAAACCAATGTCCTTTCCCCAAAAATATGCTGTGGACAACTGCTTTTCTTTGAAGCTAGTAGCTATAAATTGTATAGCCTTTACTGTAAAAAATAAGATGAAACAAAAATCAAGGTAGAACAAGGGGCATTGTCATTTCAAAGCAAATTGCAGTACGAAAATGTGAAAAACTGTTGCCCAAATGAAAAATATGAATATTTCTTAGTACATCTATGACAAATCATATATGAAAATAAACTTTTTCAAGTGAGGAGATAAATTCAGAATATGGGGAAAGCATGAAACGTGTGCCAGTTTGTTCATCCTTGAGCGCATCAGAGCATTATCAATCACAATAACATATTAAGTACTTTTTAGACAGTTTTTCATTCATTTACATGTATGTGAGTAATACGTGTTTGTGAATTAGTTTGGACTTTGCATACATCGTTTTTGATCTTGTTTTGTAAATTGCATTTTATGGACATGCTGAAATTTTGTGTTGTGTTGATTGTGGACCATTTGCTTACTGTTCAGTATGAATATTTGTTGTTGGTTGTCTCATTTAATTCATGCACACTTGAGAGAGGTCGAGAATAGTCACCTGTGAGGAGAGAAAAAGGACGAATAAAGACTGCCTGTTTTATGTTAGCAGTGCAACGAAACTGTATGGTGAAAGGAACGCAAAATACATCATCAATAATACTATACATATCACAATAAACTTCTTGAATCTCTGCCTTGGGTCTGCTTTACCCCATTGCTGGAAGTTGGTCCTTGTCTGCCTATGCATGAGTTCTAAATTATTTCCTTCATATCTAGAGGGCTTGCTGCTTAAACCATTGCTGTGTTGACTGGCCATATTCCTCCTGATCTTGTGACACCTGCACCTCTAACTTTTTCATTACTGTACGTCATTTCAACTGGCCATCTTGAACTCCTCCAACACTGAAGACGGGTAGCTGAAATTGACCAGATCTGGTGTTTAGGCTTACTGCAGTGTGGGAGGAAGCAGGAGCGCCCGGAGAGAACCCACACAAGCTCGGGGAGAACATGCAAACTCCACACAGGAAGGCCGGAGCGAGCTGGATTTGAACTCTTTGAACTGCGAAGCGGATGTGCTAACCATTCATTCACAGAGTCACCTGTATTTATATATGCGTAAGTTAAACTGATTCTCCAAATATAAGACGCACTTTTTTTTTCCAAATAATGATGGCCAAATGGATGGTGCGTCCTAGTTTAAACGATCTTAAAAATTAAAGAAATGTTTTTTTCTTTTTTAATTCGACACCAAGGAAGATTGATCTGGCAGTCACTTAAGGCGGCTTTTGACACAAAGGTGTGCGTTTTTTTATCAGCCGTATCCTTAGAATAATTACCACATTGGGACGAGCTAGAAGAGGGGGACCTCAGTTGGCTCTAAGCAGTAAAGTGCCTGTTGCAGCTAACAGCAGCTCATGTTAGCTGGGGTTGTTGCAGCATTATTTTTAATAGAAGAAGCAAGCAGGCCGAATTACCATCCGAGTCCAACCTTGTTCACATGCAGGAATAATACTAAAACGGAGAGGATCATGTAATACAAGGGTGTCCAAACTTTTTGCAAAGTGGGCCAGATTTGGTGTGTTAAAAACGTAGGGGGGCCAACCTTGGCTGGCGTCCTTTACATATAACAGCAATTAATTTAAATACATTTCAGCGAGCCGTTCTGTGTTTAGCATTTGCTTTTTTGTTTTCATTTCAGCTATCTTAAGCGTGTGGTTTGGTTAATTTGAAACATGCATATCAAAATTGAATTGACATAGAATATTGCAATTGACTATTCACTTTTTTTAAGACTTTAATTTACTTTTTTGTTGCAGTTGAACAGAAGCAATTGTACTCTTGCTTGCTAATTACATTTGAAACATAAAAAAATATCTCGACATGGCAGTTTAATATTTATAGAATTTTTAAACACTAACAGAAATGAACAAGTAATAATCATATCAACAAGTGCAGGGCTCATTTAAAATATAAAATTAGTAACTATAAATGTTGATTGGATTTTTAAATGGTTATTATTCTGGAGTGAAAACTTTAAAAAAAAACGTTTTCAGACTGATCGTAAATGAAAAATGACTTGTCCGCATGAGTGTGATGGGTGAAACTGAGATCTGGAGTGCAGGACAAAGGCCAGATGTGGCTCTATGGCAGTAGTATAGATGCGCATAAACTTAGTGAAACAGATGCAACTTGTGGTAAAGTGAAACTGTGTGGCAAGAAAAGGAACAACAGCTTTGAACAAACTCAGCAATACACGGGTGAGGTGTTCAATGACCGCTCAAATTGTGGGAAATATGAAACACAAATATAACAAAAACCAAATATATAACACAACTATAAACACGATAAAATTAGAAGAGTTTACATAAGATGAGATTGATTTTCTTTTGCTATGGTTTTTACATTGTTGCTTAAGTGTTTGTGTGTCTTATGCATGGTATGGAAAATTTGCAAACTTAAGGGTGCGTTTGATACACAGGTGTGTCTTATATTTGCAGAATTATGGGATATACAGTATGTTGCTGTTTTAGTGGCGGGTGTGCGAGAGAAAGAGAGAGAGAGAGAGAGAGAGAGAGAGAGAGAGAGAGAGAGAGAGAGAGAGAGAGAGAGAGAGAGAGAAGGCTGGCGTAAGGAGCAAGAGAGAGTGTGGATTCTAGCGTGCATGGCAGGAGGAGCAGTTGAGCCTTCAAGTTAGCCTTGGGGAGAGTTTCACACAGAGAGTTAATGAAATAAATGTGACCCCAGTGTAAAACCTTACCCCTCATTATCCGGTCGGCTATAGGCTCGACTCTTGGTCGACATGCGAGGGCCATTAGCCCGTTAGTCCAAACCTTGCCTCACGGTTTGCAAATTGCTCTGCTTCAATAATAACTTTGTTTTTGAAAGCTACTGCAATGTTCGTGCGTGAACAAGGATGGACTCGGACATTGGTTCAGTTTGCCCGCTTCTTTTATTGAAAATGCAGTAACAACCTCAGTAAACAAAAACAAACATATTACAAAAGATTAAACACAACTGATTGGGCGCTAGGGGGTGCTATTATGCTGGTTCAAGCAGTCACATATATGGCTCATCAGCAGGGAATCAGAGCATGGTAACATGGTCGTATTCAGAAGCAAAAGGTGGGTCTATAAGTGTGGTGCATTAACCCTGGGGGAAAAATTTGAACTTAGGCTTTTAGAAGATTTAAACGTGTGATATCAAAAGAAAAGCAAACAAAAAGGTTAAGAGCCTAAAACCTGCGGCTCTTTCATCCTTATGTTGCAGCTCTCTGTGGTTTGGGAAAATAAATAATGCTCCGTTCAAATCAACGACGTGGATGCCGTAACAAGCCACACATTTGAATTGCAATCAGTGAAGTTCACGTGGTGGGGTGACCCTAAACCAGGGGTGTCAAACTCAGTTGCACAAGGGGCTAAAATTCGAAACACACTTAAAGTCATGGGCCGAATAGCATAAACATTTGTTGAACACGCTAAAACTAAATGTTTTTAAAACATAAATATGAATAAAAACACACAGGAATATTATTCTGAAACAAACTTAAACCTTAAATAACGTATATGTAATATTTTGCTCTCCATAAAAATATCTTGTTAAATTATAAAACTTAGAACTTAACTTAAACTTCACAATAAAATAACATTCAAAACCCTTTACTCCTATGTCAATGTATATCAAAAAATAAACTTAAATATCACAAAAGATTTTGCACTTTTGCACAAAAAATATCTCCTGTCAAAAATATATGTTAGAAATATGAACATGCTACAAAATCTAGAAATATACATAAACTGTGTGCTTTTCAGCAATAACAATTTAAATTATTCAGTTTACCTTTCTCTTAAGACTTTCTTCTGATCATATGCTCTGATCGCAGCCAGACACCTGGCACCTTTTTTTGGCAACAAGTTGGTTTATGTTTGGTGTTGTGGAGATTCTCAGGATGGACTGCAGGTGGTCATCAATGGGACGACTTCTGTGTGCTCTCTTGTTAATCTTCATCACTGAAAAGAGCTTCTCTCACAGATGTGTACTCTCAAACATGCACAAGGTTCGAGCAGCATGAAGACGGAGCTGGGGCATTGTTGCAGGGATGAATTGAATGTACTGTGCAGGCCCTGCAGTGTTGTACTTTGCCTTCAGTGTCCCATTACATTGTAGCTCAATCTGTTCCATCTGAATCTGCACAGGTGCAGTTTCAACATTGACGGCAAATGTGTTGCGAAGCAAGTCAAAACTTTTTTTGTGCTTCAAAGTCACTAAAGCGCCATGTGAACTCAGCACGTAGTTTGCTCAATTTGTCGGCAACGTGCGTTTTGAGGAACACAGTTGTGCTAACTTGGTTCAACATTACTTGGCAACAGGGAACGTGAGGCAAGTTACACTGTTGCATTTGTGTCTCCCATAAAAGCAGCTTCACTTGAAATGCCTTCACTGCGTCATACATGTCAGTATTCTAGCGGTCACGTCCCTGGAGCTGCAGATTTAAGGTGTTAAGATGAGTTGTTATGTCAGCCAGAAACGCCAACTCGCACTTCCATTTTTCATCCCTCAAAACGGTGGAGTCTTTTCTTTTACTGTCCATGAACTGACAGATTTTGTTGCTGAGCTCAAAAACTTTGTTGAGAACTTTCCCCCGACTTAGCCAACACACCTCTGTATGATAAAGAATGTTGGCAAACTCTGCATCTATCTCCTGCTTTGACCTGGGCCGTGCGCGGCTAGGCAGCCGAAGCATTGCATTATGGGATCTGGAGTTCTGTGCAGTATTGTGTTATCAGCACTTCGTAAAATGATCTTACGGGCCGGATGTGGCCCGCGGGCCGTGAGTTTGACACATGAGATCTAAATGATGAACGGAGAACGTAAACAGTAAATACAGCGCAGCCTTACAGATTAAAAGCAGAGATTTCAAATTAAGAGCAGATATTTCAAAATAAGATTCAACAGATAAGTAAACAATACAAACTGGAGTGTTTGAAAAATTCTCAACACAGAATAAATCTCTTAATGCCCCTGTCTGTGAACACGGATGGATTCAGACGTTGGTCCAGTTTGATTGCTTCTTTAAATGAAAATAATGTGGTACAACCTTGGTTAACAGAAGTTGCTGTCAGCAACTCCTCTGGCAGCTAACACACAACCCAACTGAGTGTATATAACACCCAGTGAAGCCATATCCGTGAAAACCGTGTCAAAATGGCTCTTTGAATGTTAAACGTTGCTGACCCCTGGCATATATTGTCAAAATATGTCGACTTTCAATTTGCTGCCCTGCCATCTCTTTGAAATGCTTGGAAATGGGAGGTCGAGAGGTACAACCTGCAGATGATGCATTTCCCCGGACTTTTGCATTAATCCTTTCACTGGTAACTCACGAACAGGGTGCATTAGAAATTTTTGTGTGGAGACCCAGACTCAAGATAACTTTACTTAATAAAAGCAACCATTACAATTTTGATCACATTTTTAGTGATACATTTTGAGGTTGCAACTGTGCCTATTCAAGCTATGGTAGCAATTAAAAACAAACTGTTATGTTGCACATTTAATGCATTCCATGCTCTTTACAATTTAATGGGATTGGCTAATCAGAATACGATTATGCAACACATCCAATTTGCATGTAAAAGCACTTATACTTATTAATAATCTAATATTCATTAAGAAGTAAACAGGATGTCACGTAATTGTGTATGTTTTTTAACCATGTCACTGACATTTTACTCACATTGTGTGTCAGAGGACAAGAGCTTCTATCTATTACTTTGGGATGAGTATATGGAACACAACATTCCAATTTCACATGTCAGAGGTTGTTGCCTTTCACGATGGAAACTTTTGCACAGAACTAATGTGGAATAAATCCAACAAGAACTTTTTTTGTCAATTGCTTTTTGATTTCCACCCAATTTATAGGGTTGTGCTCACGTGTCCTTTGTGCAGCATCCCACTCACCTGTAGCTTGGTGTATGTGGGAAGCAGTGATGGGAGTAATGCATTACAAAAGTAATTACTGTAAAGCATTACTTTTTGCTGTATTGCGGTAGTGGAAGGCATTACACCCACAAAAATAGTAATATTTTACTTGGTACAAATGACGGTAACGCAATGCATTACAATGCATTTTTGAAAAGGTGTGAAAGTTGTGTTTTACTTTTTTCCCAAAATTTGCCGAAAACACCTCGAGCTATGAGGAGAAATGTCTGGGATAAAATGTTTACTTCCTGTTATTAGTGTCTACGACAGCAGAGATGAGTGCAGCAGCAGCATACCAAATGTTAAACACAATGGCGCTAATTTACCATAGGAGGGAAATATTTCCACCAATTATAGGTATAGTACCTCATTTAAATATTTGCAAATGCCACTGGTGCACCAAGATGCATTTCGTTTAGCGTCTCAGTAGTGACACGTTTGCATGTATTTTGTCAATTAAATGCTTGTCAGCTCCCTTTTTACTGGTTAGCACCATGTGAAAAGACATGCAATCATTTGGCAATTATTTCATGTGTGTACTAAAATTCAGACTTCACTATTAAGAAGTCTGAAGAAATGCATCGAAAAGGACCATAATTAAATCATTTTACTGCATGCATAAATAATACTTTGCACTATTATACTTTGCACTAATAATATTTTGCACTACACGATATTTGCACTGGTGTTGTTTCATTGCTATCTTTATTGCTATTTATTGCTTGATTTTTTGCAGGCCTTTTTGCAAAACTCACAACAAAAACTCTGTTTGACACATTTTCTAGATGAAGAAATGTGTTTAAAAGTACCATAATTTAATCATTTTAACACCACACGTCTTGTGTTTTAATTGGACAGCCATCAGGCAGACGCTACAGGAGCCTGAGGGCCAGGACTGGCAGGCTGGCAAACAGCTCAACAAATCAGGATTCCGTGAAGCAGGTGGATGAGGTCATTATTTGAATCAGGTGTTTTGGTTGTAGGGAAAGATCAAAAACAGGCTGGATTGTGGCTCTCTAGGATAGGCCTTGGCCACCCTTGCACTAATCTGCCTCTTACTGCATGCATAATATTTTGCACTACATGATATTTACACGGTATAATTAGCACCATTGGTTCTGTTGTTTTATTCCTATGTATGTTTTGTTAAATCTTTGCAGGCCTTTTTGCAAAACAAAAACTCTTATGTTCGACACATTTCCTAGACACTATTTGCCTATTTAGCTTCCTGTTGTAACATTTATGCAAACAAACAATACAGAGATTGGATGCATGCTATTTTGTGAACAAAAAAAGTATTTCATTGTGTGGTATAATACCACATTACATATGACAATAAAACTCTTGAATCTATATAACAGCTAAAGTCAGGGGTAAATGTATACTTTTTGTAAAATTCACCCAAATTGAAATAAAAAATATAGTGTAGGCTTATACGGGAGGTCCACTTTTACATGAAGAAAAGCGGTAAGTCTAAAACAAGGTACAAACAACACATAAATAGCAGAGCACCAGTATGAACTGTAAGTGGGTAGGTTATGTACAGATACCTACACTAATGTGCAAGTGTGCATGGTGAATAAAATAAAGTGCATGTGTGCATGGTAGGTTAGGTACTGCTATTTAATAGGTCGTGTTAGTGGGCAAAGGAAAGCGCACTACCACTAAGGGTACAGGTGCGAAATGGGCCAATGACATGTCCTAAAATCGGAAATGATTTGTTTACAAGTTTGCCAGGGAGTGGGTCAAGCATGCAATTTCTCTTTGTTGCTGCACGAACCAGTAAAGCTTTCACGGGACACCGGTATTTTCTTAAAATGGTAGATGGTTATCAGGCAATCATCAGCCTAACTCTCATGCCTAAATTGTGTAATCAAATGGGTTTTAGGCACAGTATTCTTAATTTCATCCCATTGAGTTGAATGAATCTGATTTGAAAAAAATGCATAAAATCGTGAGCAGAATGAGGGGAACGGATGGAGGTCGGCTGCTATGTTGTTAGCACAGTATCAAATAAGTCTTTAGGGTTATTTTTACTAAGACCAATTATTCTCAAGAAATAAAATGAAAAGCCTCTGTATCGCAACAAGCTAGTGCTCTTATACAAAAGTAAAAAGACAAGGGTATAATGGTATTAACTAGTGGTTAGAATCATTTTTGCACTCGTATAGGCGTGTCAATAGAGGATGATAAAGAGGTCTCTATGGAATGCATGAATTTGTGAAAATGCCTGTACAACTGCATGTGTTAACCACTATCATGATTGCATACAGACAAGTGTGTAATAGACATAACAAGTGGTTCGAATCATTTATGCTCTTGTATATGAGGAGTTTGAACCGCAACTCATAAAAAAAGAATAAAAAATCATAGTTTTGCTGTGAAGCTGTTTTTGTTTACTGTTACGCTCTTGTGTTTTTATAGGTATAATAAACATGGTTTGTTAACTTATTCATCCCACACATCAGAAAACAAAATTCCTCAACTGCAGCAATTTGAGATCAATTTTTTATGATTCTTTATTCAGGACGGCACTGTGCAAGACTGGTTGGCATGTTCACCTGTGGCCTTCCTGTGTGAAATTTGCATGTTTTATCTGAGCCTGCGTTGAGTGTGAACGGTTGTTCAACTTTTCGTGCCCTGCGACTGGCTGGCAACCATCTCATTGCCCACTGCCTGAAGACAGCTGGTATAGGCGATAAAGATAAGTGGCTAAGATAGCAGATGATGGATGGATTATTAATACATCAGATAAAACCAAATTAAAGAACAGACTGTCCTTTCAGTTTGATTCAAAATTTGAAGATGAAAAACTTCTTCTTGTATTATTTGTGCAAACAAACGAAACAGAGCTCGGATGCATGTTTTTAGCTTGATTTGAGAGCATGGAGTTGTTGTTTTTTTGTATGAAAAGTGCAATGCAAATAAAGTTTGACTGATGTATTGAAGATAAGTTAAGTTAGCTTTTATTACTTGATGAATGACTCGGATTACCACGATTATCAACTTTTTGGGAACACCTTCATACGCAAACATTCACAAGCATATTAAGACACAGGTGTCAAACTCAATGCCCGGGGGCCAGATTGGGCCCGCCACATCGATTTATGTGTCCCGCAAAATGCTGAATTGTCTTCGAGGATCTGTCTTAAATACCAACCCTGCAAATTGTCTTTGACTTTTAAAAATTTTAGTGAACAACCATTTTTGTTCCCAATCTCTTTTTTGAACATTTCTGATTTTCTGATTTTCTGATTTTCTGATCTGTGATCTTTGTTTACGAGATGCTGTATGATTTCTTTTTCATCTGTGAAACCCTTTGATACTGTGGTGATTCTGGGCTATACAAAATAAACTTGACTTGATTTTAAACTAGCGTAAGTAGCTTTGTGACAAACTTTAAACTTTAGTTTGACTTCACAGTCATTCCAACCCTCTTTACATAAACGGAAACAACTACAACGTGGGCCACGATAAAAATTTGGTTGAAATGTCTGCAATTAAGAGGTCAAGAAATTCAAACTAGCACTTGAAAATGCACAGCTGTGAACTGGAAATCATTCCAAGTCATAAAGCGTCATCCACATCAGAAAGCTCCCTGAGAAAATATTAAGATTTCCAAAACTGTTATCTTGGCAAAAGGTGCCTACTAAGACTGTGTATTAATAGAATCTTTAATAATAAAGTCTACAATTATCTGATTGAGAAGGATTTCAACATTGTGTAACTTAAAATCTTACATTTTTATATATAGCCTCTTTTGGAGACACACCCGCTATAATATAGACATAATTATTTGTACTTTAAAAATAAATAAATAAATAAATAAATAAATAGATAAATAAATAAATAAATAAATAAATAAACACACATTTGAAGCACAATTTGTTGATTTTTACTGATTTTTATTTCCAGTTTCAGCGTTACACAAGTGCAGTCTTGTTTTGTTTCCACTTGACATGTCTGCCTACCCATATTCCTTTCTTTCTATAGTTATTTATTTTATGATATGGTTAAGAATCTATGAAGAAAGTTTATGTTTGGAAAAAAGAAACATGTCGTTAATAGGTCAAATGATTTAAAATACCTTACTATTATATGAACCTAAAAGTAGTTTATATCGGTATTGGTATTTTTGATGATGGCATAATTGATATCAAAATCTCAAGTATCACACAAATCTGGTGCTTACTTTGACAATCTTAGTTATAAAACATATTGTTTTGATGAACATATCTTGTTTACCAAATTACCATTACTATTTCTTCAATAATGTCAGTGATAAAAATATATGATATACAGTTCAGGAAATGTTTAAATAATGTTATAATATACGTATTGAATAATGTTTAGAAAAACTGGGATTTCCAAATTATGACGAGTAATATATGTGTTTATCAAAAAAAAAACATAAAAATAAACAAACTCAATTAATGCCTCCTATAAGGTCATGCATGACTGCAAATTGAATTGTTGTTTCTTTTTCAGAAAAAATTCTAGGTCAAATCCCACTTCAACATATGAATGACTTTCATTATGTAGATTCTTAGAAAACAATTTTGTATTACATCACACTTTTCCTTATCTTGTTCCATTGAGTCCCATTTTACTCAGAACTACTAATGGGAATCTTGTGAGCTTGCCTGATGACTGCTTTCATTCTCTTTGTGTTATTGCTACAGGGGCATCCTTACAGAGCGGCAGAAGACAGTGCTTTTAATTTTTTATTTTTTTACCACGATGAAAGCATTTCACTCTTTTAAACAGATTTCACCTTGCAGCGCAGCAAAATTGAAAATAATTTGACTTTTACAACAGAAATATCAATCAATCATCACTTTGATGAGCAGGGTATGTGATTTAATAGTTTACAATCATTTTATATTTAAACAAGGTAAGATTAAGTCCTGGTTATTATTATTCATGATTTTGCATCACTTTTTCCCTTACAAGGGAGGGGAAAGACACCTAATTATTAAAGTCTGTCATACAAAGTCCAGGTAAAAGCCACTGACGTCAAACTCAAGGCCTGGGGGCAAGATCTGGCCCGCCACATCATTTGTCCCGCCAAAGCAAATCATATAAATTTCATATAAATCTGAGCTTGTCATCTGTAATATACCATATATACTATATATACATAATATACTATATACCAATATAGGTGAGGTTTCGCAATATTTGGGGGTTTGTTTTATTACAGTAACTTCAACAATAATTTAACAAACAAATATTATACTTTATGTCTGATTTCTAAAGCCATCAATTGATTATATATAGTAATACTACTAAACACGATTTAAAATTGACCTGGTTTCCTCATCATATTGGCTCAATCAGGGGAAGCTGTAGCTACAAAATGGCCCATGACAAAAAAAAATTGTCAACAGTTCAACATATTCCCGCAAATATATTTTAAGTGTGTTTGTCATACATCACACGTGACTTTGAAGGTTGGATGACGCTGAACTTTTTAAAATTTTATTGAGAAAAAGACTGAAGTCATGATCTTTGGTGGTGCTTCTGGGACCCCCCCCTCAGTTGATCCCTTGGTGCAGTTTCGTGTCCCAATTGCAAAAAATCTTGGAGTAAAAGTGGATGCTGATCGAAAATTTGGCAACCAAATTAAAGCTGTGGGCAGTCAAGCTTTTTTCAGTTGAGGCAGCTAGCAAAAATTAAACAAGTCCTACAGAGAAAACAAATATATATATATATATATATATATATATATATATATATATATATATATATATATATATATATATATATATATATATATATAAATATATATATTTGCACGCACTTATATACATATATATATATATGTATATATATATATATATATATATATATATATATATATATATATATATATATATATATATATATATATATATATATATATATATATATATATATATATTATATATATTATATATATATTTCTGCAAACATTTCCACATTGACAATTCCATGCTTCTGTAGGTTGAGACAGGTTTTATTTATTTATTTTTTTAATGTTTGTATATTTCTCTATTAAAGAATGGATAGACTTGGCAACATGTTTGTTTCAAGTGGTAGCTGTTCCGACAGGCTTAAATTTATTCTGTCTTCTGTATTTATGGAATACTCTGCATAATACACATATTTTGAAATGATTTTTCTCAAATGTTTGCTTATTGCTTTGCATGCTTATCAATTCAATGCAATTTTTCACAAACTACTTTGCATATACTGTACTAAGCTGTGTGAACATTTGGCTTTTTCATCGTTGTCTTGACCATTTCTTTTTTAATGGTTAACATTCCAAGCACTTAAATTTCATACCATGGCCTTTTTTCCCCCATTTTGATATCTGAATTCCTACAGCTGATGACTATCAACATGGTCACAACACATGAACTGCTAAAATGTCATTTTAAACAGCATGGAGTTGTAAATTGGTTTATTTTCTATCTTCTCCTTAAGCTGCTTTACTTACAGTATATTTGAAATAGATTGTATAATTTCAACTAAAAGTGGGTCAATCAGGATCACTGGTTTCAGCAAACTTAAAAATTGATTTTGCATTCAGTGTTGATTTAAAGGTTATCTGCAATTTCCTATCAAATGTGAGATCTAATAATTATATTATGATAATATTTTTGATAAAAGTTGAGAATGGAGTTTTTACTTCATTTTCACATGTCTATATGAGTCGCTCAGGCTTCTCCCAATTTGTCCCAATTTCCAATCAAATGTAAGATCTAATAATAATATTATGATAATGTTTTTGATAAAAGTTGAGACTGGAGTTTTTACTTCATTTTCACACGTGTACATGAGCCGCTCAGGCTTGTCCCACCCGCACATCCATGTCGTTGCCCTTCACTCGTTTTTCGTCTTCCACATTTCATATCAATGAAGCAGCACCTACAATAACAAGTCTCAGGTGTTGAGATCAAAGAGCAGGACCTCATAGGTGAGACTCCAAGCAACCGTTGCTAGCGCAACCCCTGGAATGTTTTATGTCACAGCACATTCATTTTCATCCGCACTGGCATCTCGAGGATATTGCTGTTGAATGGTGTATTATATATTTCTTTTTTTTTCTTTAGTATTGCAAGAATACTAAGAAGGCACTTTCAAGACACTTTCATGACTGTGTATGTTCTGAAAAAAAAAAAAAGACATGATAAAACAGTTTCGCCTTCCTTTCCAGTATATCCATATTTCTGAGACGAATGAGTCATAATATTGAATGCTGTATACAAGCATTCATTTTCCTCATACCTTACCACAGCACATACAGTAATTGACATGTCGCGTAGTTTTATATAAATATATATATATATATATATATATATATATATATATATATATATATATATATATATATATATATATATATATATATATATATATATATATATATATATATATATATATATTAGGACCGGAATCCCCGCGAAAAGTAAAACTGGGGGGTTATAAAAATTAAAAAATAAAATAAAGTCTTCATGCTGTACATATTATTTAAGACAAATACTACTGCAGTAAACATTTACTTAAATCTTAATGACTAAACCTTATACAGTGTACAGTAAGTGAACAGTTCCTCCTTTCCTTTGAAGTCTCACACAGCTGCGGTTACATTAGCAGTGGCCCGGATGTTGAATTCAAGTCTAATCTGTAAATGAAGAAACATGATAACAATGGAGAGTTTACACTTGAAATGGCATTTTATTTTAAAAGAAATCTAGGTAAGAGATTCCCAATGGTTTGGTGACCGACCGAGGAGGGCCAGTGGCAAGTGCATTTACCTCGTCTGTCTGGCATGTAAGAAACTGTCACAGCATGTCTCTTCGCAATACAGAAGAGCTTTTTTTTTTTTTTCCCTGAAAAACCACGAAATACTGAGGGCGTGAGAAACAAAGCGAAAAGTAGCAAGGGATCACTGCTATGTATAAATAATCGGCAGTGGTTTCCAACCTTTTTATCACCACGGACCGACCGCTTCAGATTTTTATTGCGAACCGGGGGTGTGTGAAATATCACCACGGACCAGGGGGTGGGGTGTGTGTGTGTGTGTGTGTGTGTATGGGGTGTGGGGGGGCATCACTTTCAAAAACCACATCATCCTTCTCACTATGTAATATCAACAGCGGCCAGAAGCGGTGCCAATAGGCGCAATAGGAGGCCCCCCGCCCTACCTCCATCCTCCCTCTACCCCCCAGGAATTTTCATGCAGGGTGTGTGTAATATCACCACGGACGGGGAGGGGTTGCTGCTGCTGGCTTCTCTAAAAACCACATTATCCTTCTCACTATGTATGTAATATCAACAGTGGCCACAAGCGGCACTAAAAAAACAAAGATCAAGCACAAATGTATGAACTGTTTAACTAAATAATTTCCAAAACATTATTACGGGTGCAGCACATGCGGCCCGGTACCAGTTGATCCACGGACCAGTACTGGAACACGGACCGGTGGTTGGGGAACACTGGTATACGGTATATACGTTTATATAATATGTGCAAATCTGAAATCAGTGTTTTACAATGAACTTTACCTGTGGTCACGATGCATCAACTTCATTATGGTTAATTGGCTTGATTAACATGAACAGTACATTATGTACACATGGACTTATGAACCTCAAAGGTTACATCTGTATATCATTGCATAGACACACCTTTTCTTGGAATAACACAAAAACAAATAAATGGCAATGGAGGAAAGTTATTCAATCATGACCGGGCAAGTCATGAAGTTATTAACAAACTTTGCTTCCCATATCATTTTTTAAAATTCAAACCTCATGTTATATTGTAAAGGATAACATTTTTCTTTTAACTAGAGATGTCTGCATGCAGTTTGACCTGTCACATATGTTCACATGCCAGGCAATCTGTTTGAATTAAAAAAAAAAGGGCAGATAATGGAGCATGTCTTCCAAAAAGTCAGATGGAATGCCAGCCTTAGAGGTTCCATTATGCAGCTATTTGTGCATCCAAAGTAATGTAAAAATTTTCTATGAAAACTGGAGAAGAATAAATAAATAAAAAACCCTCAATAATGTCAGTGACCAAATGATAGATAGCCGAAAGCATTATGCCTCAAGTCAATGAGTCGAGGTTTCCAAACTTGCCCACTGATGCGAAAGACAGAAGATTCACTTATCTTACCCAAGTAAAAGTGTCTGGCACATTTTGTTAACACCCTCAGATTTAGTCACACTTTCTTCATGGCATCCATTATGTTCCACTTGAGCCAAGACTCAAGGGATGGAGTGTAAATGGCTTTTAGTTGTTGAATCTTTTATTTGAATGGCATTTTTTGCCTTCAGTCAATGTCAGCCTTTAACGGCAAGGACTTCTGTCAAACTATGTAAAATTCAACAGGAATGACTTCATCATTTCTTCCAACATTCTTTTCTTCCTTTCGGCAATGACGATTGCAGACTTTTTGACGATAGTTTATCTGACATCCTTTGTCGACAGGCAAGGCTAAGCTGCCTGTCAGTTTGGGCTATTCAACAAAGTTTAAAATAATGTTGAGATTTTTCAAAAACTTAGAAAAAAAATTCATTGACAAAGTTCAAATTCTTGGCCCTAAAGAGGATGTTAATCCTCAAATCCTTGTTTTACATAGTACAGTGGTGCCTCAAGTTATGAACGTCCCTTGTTATGAATAATTCAGCTGATGAAGCGACTCAGTGGAAAAATATTGTCTCTAGTTATGAGAGAAAATTCAAGGTACGAAAGACGTCATTGGTGGCAAATATGAGACATGAGATACCAGCGCTCGTGCCAACATGACTATAGTGCTGTAATGAAATACACAACAACCCGTGATGTCTACCGTGTCTGTTACACTTTGTGATGCATTTTCATAAATTGCCCACAAACGAGACAGTGGATTTCCACTTTTCACCTTTCCTCGTTTCATTCACATTTCCCATCAACAATTTACTCATAGAAAAAACATAAAATTGACGTTAGCTAAGGCTAACATTCTACATAGTCACATACAAACACATGTAACACACCACTTTGGGCTGTCGCGTCTGATGTTAGCATTGTCAGCACGTCGTTAGCACTTTAGCCGTGATATCATACTTCGCATGACCCCAAACTAAACTTAAGTAAATTCATATGCTCAAAATAAAAATGAAGATTATTGCTTCTGTGGACTTGTAAATTATTCTTGGATCACTGGAAATAAAAACATACATATTAAACGTCCTAAAAGGTGTCTCGCTCTGCACTCACCACCAATACACCAGCACCATCTCAAGGCAAACAAGTTAACTTCATTCATACTTTCAACTTCTACAGTTAATATGATTAATTTAAAGGGTTTATAAAACATTTTTTTTAATTATTCTTTACATGATATATTTTGATTAATATACACTAATGTAATTCTAATATGTATTTGTTACCATGTTTGATGAATTTTTATTATTTAATAATATTTATTAGGAGCATTATGGGGGCTTGGAACGGATTAGGCTATTTACATGTAAAAAGCGGCTCTCCTTATGAAAGATTCACATTACCAAATTACTTCTGGAACGAAATCATTTCGTAAGTAGAAGTACCACTGCATTGCAATTAATGTTGTGTTAGTGGAATAACCTAACCTCCCCAGATGCGCACCTTTCAGTAAAATCCAACTGCTCGATAGCCTTTGGCTTGACATCATTTGAGGAAGATTGATCTGTTGGCCACACAAGCTGAGTTTTGACGCAAAGATGTACATTTTGTATCTGCCATATTCTTACAATAATTACTGTAATGTGTGGATGTCAGATGGCTGTTAGCATCAAGTTGCAGCTAACAACATCTCATGT